>NW_028317937.1:0-300000 GCF_062004578.1 Staurois parvus | reverse complement strand
GGCAGGACAGCTGTCAGCAACACATCCAATATCATCACACTGATTGGAGTCAAGGTTGGCTCACTCCTGGCTCCAATTAGCTCTGGGAGAAGTCATTAAGCTAGGGCCTCACATACTTTTTCCTCCCTGCACTGTGAATGTTTACATGTTATGTGCAATTAAACCATGGCAACATCTAATGTTTGTGTAGTATTATGTTCAGCAGACTGTGTTCTTCTATTGTTGTGACTTAGATGATGTTTAGAGCACATTTTATGCCCAATTCATGCAAAACTCCACTTAATACCAAGGGGTTCACATATTTTTTCTTGCAACTGTAACCCAAAAATGTAACTACAATAACATCAAAAGAATATATAGTGATTACAATATCCATATTTCTGAGATCTAAGGTCCTGAGGAAGTGGGCCATTGCGTGAAATACATTGACCTACACTTCAGATCTCTAAAGGACTTTAATGCTAGAGTTCCTCCATCACTGTGTGTGGGAGAGAAGTGGTAGAACCAATGTCCTATTTCATCAATACTTTTAATGGAAAGCATGTGTTTTTAATTTATTGGAATAGAGTGTTGTAACATTTTTTAATAAGTATGTCATGTGCATATTTGACCATTGAAGGGGTATTTAAAGTCCCATTACTTGGTGTTCTCCTACTATTGTATGCCATGCCTTTTGTTTGCACAAAATAATTATGGTTATACCAGAAATAATTCTTCCTCATGGCCTCCAACCCCTCTAAAATATAGTTAATCTGTACCTTTTTTGGTCCAAATTTCCTTCTAGTGCCCACTTTACTGCTCTAAGTCCTTTCTTTTGCTTAATGTTTGTGTAGCCAGGGGCTGGCTTTATCTTTATGCCATTCAGGGACATTTACAGATGGGACTATGGTTAATCCTTTTTCCCCCTAGTGCCCAGTACTGGGACTACTACACCACTTTCTGTTGAGAGAGTGAATTCAGTTTTTCTGATAGCAGAGGATCTTGGGACCTGTGGTCCAATCACCAATATATCCTGTATTCCCGAATGTTGATTGAAGTACAATTACCAGAGAGCTGGGGAATGAGAAGGATGCTGGAAAAACAGATATGTTCTACAGAAAAGGACTGGCTCACTCTCTGAGCATGGAATTCAAAGCTGAACACAGGAGGACTGCCGTTCTCCTACAGCGATAGATTGTGGGCCTACTGCTGTGGGACTCTGCGGGCACATCAGCTCAACACAGCGGTGACGCCGATCGCCACACCAGGATCGCATCAGCTTCTCTGCATCAGGATTGTCACTGTTTGATCTTCACACAGATATCTCTGCTTTGCATTGACTAGGAGATCGTGCTATCCATAGGATTGGTGAGCTGGCGAATGCCCAACCTCTTTCTGTCATCACTCTAGAGACACTGCACACAGATACCTTTACACCTCAGTCACCAGGAGACCTTTGCTTTAAGCAGTACCACTGTTTATATGTTTACCTTCATTCAATTACCAGCATTCACTAGTGCTTATGGGCCCCACCATTGCTAGCAGAAGACAGGGGATACCACCATATCAGGAACTTTAAACATTGCAGGAGTCAAGTTTCAATCTCTAGTTAATGGGACCTTTATTCTACTAAAGCCATTGTTATTCAATTTAGGGCATGTATATCCACAGTACACTATATTGCCAAAAGTATTGGGACACCCCTCCAAATCATTGGATTCAGGTGTTCCAATCACCTCCAAGATTACAGGTGTATAAAATTAAATACCTAGGCATGAAGACTGTTTCTACAAACATTTAAGAAAGAATGGGCCTCTCTCAGAAGCTCAGGGAATTCAAAAGTGGTACCGTGATATGTTGCCAGATTGCCACCTGTGCAATAAGTCCATCCGTGAAATTTCCTTGCTACTAAATATTTCACGGTCAACTATTAGTGGTATTACAATGTGGAAGCAACTGGGAACAACAGCAACTCAGCCACAAAGTGGTAGGCCATGTAAAATGACAGAGCGGGGGCAGCGCATACTGAAGTGTACAGTGTGCAGAAGTTGCCAACTGTCTGCAGAGTCAATAGCTAAAGACCTCCAAACTTCGTGTGGCCTTCAGATTAGCACAATAGTGCATAGAGAGCTTCATGGAATGGGTTTCCATGGCTGAGCAGCTGCATCCAAGCCTTACATCACCAAGTGGAATGCAAAGTGTCGGATGCAGTAGTGTAAAGCATGTCGTCACTGGACTCTTGAGCAGTGGAGATGTGTTCTTTGGACTGACTAATCATACTTCTCTGTCTGACAATCTGATGGACGTGTCTGGGTTTGGCAGTTGCCAGGAGAATGGTTCTTGCCTGGCTGCATTGTGGCAAGTGTAAAGTTTGGTGGAGGGGGGATTACACAGTGACAGATCCAACACAACACACCACCACCAACACTGACACAGATCAGCAGGCACTAGAAGAGCAGACTGTGGGATCGTGATGATGTCGTCACTCACTGACACATTGTACGTGATGGATGGCAGGTTGGGTCACACTCACACAGACATCAGAGTCAGACACTACCTTCCTCTGCAGGTACAGCTCTGCCTCTACTGATGAATGGGAAGACAAGGGCTGAAACTCCACAGTGACCAGCAACTGCCATCCGGCTTGCAGTAAAGCACTGCGTCTGAAAGAAACACTGGAAGGAGCGGCAGCTCAGCTGCTACACTGGCCCCAGACACCTGGCATATTCCTCTTTCCTTTCTTCCTCCCCCTCTGCCACCCCTCTCCTCAGCTGAAGGATCATTCATGATGTGGCAGCGTCCTACACAGATAGAGTTCCAGCCTGTGCTGTGCACAGGCTCCCTTAAGTGGCAATGCACCCTACACAGCTGCCTAGTTTACCTGGTGGAAGCACGGGCCCTGAGTATACGTATAAAAAGGTAAAAATGCTCCTTCCCCTTTAAGGGGCTTCAAACACCTCCATAGGATACCTTCATATATACCACCAGACCTCTCTCTTTAAGCATCCTCCAGCCATTCACAGCAGAAACAGTTATACCCTTGTCAGATGACAAGTTCCTCAGCTCAAACAAATAATAAAACCATCATGGTGCTTTCCATCTCATTTAAAACATACTTAAAAGAATAGTGTCACGGTCTCCCTCTCTTCCCCCCCTTCCTCATTGCATGTCCCTGCGTCCGCACGTAGCCCACATAAAGTGGTGTGCTGGGCGATAGGGAGCTGCCACCTGTGGTGAATATCTCACCTGTCCTCGGCCGGGCGCTGTGGAGTCTGCTGCCCCACTGTGCCTGCATGTGGATTCTCCACATGCAGGCCACCTAGGTGCCTCTGCACACCCCCTCTCCATGTCTCGATGGGCACAGCGTGGACCCGAGGTTCCTGCGCTCTGCACTCACCGGAGACAAAGGCCACGCTCCCTGTGCGTGGCCGGAGTGAGGAGGCGGGGCTTGTTGCCACGGAAACCCAACGCCAGGCCGGCTTTTGCAGTGGCAACTTGAGAGCGTCCTGCTCCGGTGATAAAAGACCCGAGCAGGGAGATCTTTCCTTGCTAGTAACCCAGGGTGCTGTGAGAGGTCTGAGCTGCGACCAGACCCTACAGCCAAGCGGACTTAGCCCTTCCCTGCCTGAACTGCCCTCTGCTATGTGCCCGGACCTACTGCTTGCCAAACTGCCTTCTGCTGTGTGCCCCTCTGCTATGTGCCCTCTGCTGTGTGCCTGGACCTACTGCCTGCCAGCCTGCCTTCTGCTATGTCCCCCTCTGCTATGTGCCCTCTTCTGTGTGCCCAGACTTACTGCCTGCCCTCTGCTGTGTGCCCGGACCTACTGCCTGCCAGTATGCTCTCTGCTTTGTGCCTGGACCTACTGCCTGCCAGCCTGCCTTCTGCTGTGTGCCCCTCTGCTGTGTGCCCGGACCTACCGCCTGCCAGCCTGCCCTCTGCTGTGTGCCCGGACTTACCCATTGCCTGCCAGCCTGCCCTCTGCGGTGTGCCCAGACTTTACCCATTGCCTGCCTGAACTGCCCTCTGCTGTGTGCCCAGACTTACCCATTGCCTGCCAGCCTGCCCTCTGCTGTGTGCCCGGACTTTACCCATTGCCTGCCTGAACTGCCCTCCACTGTGTGTCTGGACTTACTCATTGCCTGCCTGAACTGCCCCTCTGCTGTGTGCCCCCGGACTTAACCCTTGCTATACCTATCAAGTGCCCCTAAATCACTCAATAAAAGCCTTGTGTGCCCACTGCTCTCCATGTGTGTTCTGTCCCACCTACACCTCCATCACATACTGGTTAACAGCGGTGGGATCAGAACGCGGAAGACGACGATGGAGAGCAATAGCCCCCTGATGCTGGACCTAGCCCAGGCTAGGGAGTACAGGAACTGGACTGTGGCTAGTTTGCAGGAGAGGGCCCAGGAACTAGGCCTCCCCGGAAGGGGCCTATCCAAGGAGGAGCTGGTCACCACCATCGAGTAAGCCAGCCCTCAAGGGGCTGACAGTTTGGATGCCCCTCAACCAGAGTGTCACGATCTGCCTGGCGGTGTCTCTATCGGTCCACAGCAGGGATTTCCTCAGGGCGCGGGGTCTAAGTCCCAATCTACTTATTCACCAGGGCCCCTGATGGTGGGGATGGACTTGGAGCAGACTGAGACCAGGTCGCGACCCCTGAGTACGTCCGACAATGGTAGAGAGCACCGTCAGAGGAGTGCGGGGTAAGGAGTCTGCTGTGAAGAGGCTAGCAGACCTGGTAACCAGGGACGATCCCTGCGGGATGGATGGATCGTCTGGGTGGCTGGAAGCGTAGTCAGGCGGGCCAGGTCAGCAACGTGCGGGCAGCGAGGTACCGGAGGAGAAGGCAGAGAATGGTCGAGGTTCAGTAACTAGCAGACAGCGCGGTACAAGGGGTCAGGCAGAAGGATGGTCAGGCAAGCCAAGGGTTAAGCAGGATACAATCAGCAGGGTCAGGTACAATGCAGAGGTCGGCAACGGAGTAACACAGGATCAGGTATCAGGACAGAGCACAAAAGACCAAACAGCAATTGACATACCTCTAATCCAGTTTAAATAGCCCACCCTGCGCTGTCATTGGTGCCAGGCGCGCGTCCTCGATCGCGAGTGCGCATGCGCAGCCATCGCGATCGCCCGGGTCCCGCTGCCCGCTGACTCGAATGCATCGGTGTCCTGCGCATGCGCCGCCCGGCGTATCGCGGCAGGGACACCGATCCCTGACACAGAGACAGAATGCCTTGCATCAGACAACCAAAGCCCCAGGAGCCCGTGTATCACATGGTATGAGGGGGAGATGGAGCCCTGGGGCCACTTTGGATGACAGGCGGGAGGCTATCTGGAGGGCCCACGAGAGGGAAACCCTGGGAGGCATCAGAGGACGAGATTCCCTCCCCAGCCCAAGAACCCTTAGGACTGACCCTCCAAGAGTGACTTGTAAAGATTTCAAGCCCTTTAGTGAAGCTGCAGGAGATGTGGAGGGGTCCAGGACTTCGAACATTTATTCCAGCTGCCGGAGGTATCCCAGGCAGACTGGGTGCGGCACCTGGTCGGCCTGCTTTAAGGGGGCGCAGCTGCTGCATACCGGACAATGGACATGCAATGGAATAGAGACTACATGAGGGTCAAACAGACGGTGCTGGAGCACTACGTTTTAACCCCGGAAACCCACTGGATCCACTTCCAGGACCTTTCTTGTCACGCTGAGCCGTCCTTCAAAATGTACACACACAAGATGTCATGGTCCTGCCAGCGCTGGCTGGAAGGGGAACAGGCCCTCACTCTTGAAAACATTATCCAGGCTTTTCTGAAGGAACAGTTCTATACCCAATGTCCTGCAGAGGTGCGAGAGTGGATGAAGGAGAGAAACCCTGCCACCCTTGAGCGGGCCGCTGCACTGGCAGACGAGGTCCTCACCATCAAGCCCCACTGGAAAAAATGGGTGCCCAAACCACCTAAGGCCCAGAGCCCCGCCCGACCGCTTCTTGGCCTCCCCACACCACCCTTCTGGCGGCCCATCATGGCAGCTCCAGTGGCCTCTCCAATTCCTTCCTACCGCACCAGACCATCGGGGGCCCCCCCTGGACTGTAGGTGTTGTGGGTGCAACAAGATCGGGCACCTCCAGGTCAGCTGTCCCATGAACCGCCGCCCCACTCGACCCATCAACTACATCGAACTCCCACCAGAGGAGGAGCCGATTCCCCCACCACCCAGTGAATGGGTGACCTAAATAAAGACCAGTACACCCCGAGGAGTCTACAGTGTTCACCCACTTGTCCCTTCCTAACCTGAGCAGAGACAGCATCACCTGCAAGCAGTCCTGATCGATGGGCAAAGTACCATGGGTTTCCGAGACACCGGGGCCTTCCTCACCATCGCTGGTCCCCACGTGGTAACACCGGAAGCCATCGAACCAGGCCCTGGATTCTCCATAGAGCTAGCAGGTGGTGCCAGGCAGCACATTCCCAGGGTTTCAATACGTCTCAACTATGGATTTTGGGAAAAGCGCTGCCAGGCTGGAGTTGATCTAGGGGAGCTCCGGTGCCAGTAGGTCAGGGCTGTGACCAGGAGCAAAGCCAGTCGAGGTCTTCCAGCTAAAGAGGCCCACCCGGAACCACCTCCCACCCTGCATCCGGTGAGTGCTCCCAACTCTGACCTAAATACCACTCTGACCTGGGACCGGGAAAAATTTAAAGGGGACCGGGAAAAATTTAAAGGGGAACTGGACTCCGACCCCACTCTGTGCAGATTTAGAGCCCAGGTGGATGCTGGACCAGTAGGGGAGTGCGGGGAGCAATTCCTTTGGGAGCAAGGACAACTATACCGCCTGACGGACTCAAGCCGCCCAGGCCAGCCTCGAACTGAAACTAAACAGTTGATAGTTCCCCAACTGTTTAGGTTCCCGCTGGTCCAAATCACCCACAACATTCCCTTAGCTGGCCACCTGGGGAAGAGGAGAACAGAAAAAAGACTGACCCAAGCATTTTACTGTCCGGGCATCTCCCAGTTCGTTGCTAACTTATCCCGGACCTGTGATGTGTGTCAAAGGAAAGGGCGCCCAGGGGATTGCCCAAGGGCTCCACTCCGTCCCCTACCCATCATCGAGGAGCCTTTTCAGAGCGTGGCAGTAGTTATCATCGGCCCTCTGGCTCACCCCAGTAAGTCAGGGAAATGGTATATCCTCACTATTATGGACTACGTGACCCGCTACCCGGAGGCTGTAACCCTGTCTAGCATTTCAGCACCCAAGGTAGCAGAAGCCCTGGTCACCGTTTTTTCCCACGTGGGATTTCCCAGTGAGATCCTAACTTATCAAGGCACCCAGTTTATGTCAGATGTAATACAATCCCTGTGGCGCACCTACGGCCTCAACGGCCTCTGTGAACGCTTTAACGGGACCCTAAAAGGCATGCTGAAATCCTTTGTCGACAGTGAGGCAGACTGGGAAAAACTCCTCCCCCATCTTGTTTGCATACTGGGAAGTGCCGCAGGAGTCCATGGGGTTCTCCCCTTTTGTACTCCTGTATGGGCAAAAATTCTGAGGTCCCCTGAGCACTGGGAAGGGAAGGTTGAAGATACGGGCACTCCAGTCATTTCACATGTACTGGAACTGCGAGAGTGGCTGACCAGACTTGCTGCTGTAGCCCACAGCCACCTCAAAGCGGCTCAGACATGGCAGAAGGTGTGGTACAACTGCAGGGCCTGTGGATGGGAGTTCACCGAGGGCCAACAAGTTCTCAAGATAGTCCCCCACCCCCAGAACAAGCTACAGCACACCTGGGAAGGACCTTATAAGATCCTCTGCAAAATTGACAAGACTAGTTATGTGATTATAAAATGAATGTGCTAGTGAGCGCATAAAACAATTAATATAGGTAGTAATTTCAGGTAGCTGCTGCAACTAAAGTGTATAGGCAACAGTCCCAATAAATGTATCAAAATTATATAAGTGCAACGCTGTGATATATATATATATATATATATATATATATATATGTAGCAATCCATTTATATCATCAATTACTCAGTGTATCACATATATCCAGATATTGTGTAGGTAAGCGTTAGGTATTAGGAAGCATATGAGTCAAATTAATGCTCTGAAAATAGTTGTTAGCAATCTGGATATCAACAACGATCTCAAACTCAACTTCAAAAGTATAAGTGCAACGTTATAAACGCATGTAACATAAATACCATATAATAATTAAGTGCAGAGAAGTGCATCAAAAGTGCAACTAAGTGCATCAATATGTGTCCGTGATGACTGTAACAATAATTCAACTGGCAGTAAAACCTAATAATGTCCTTTATGGAAGGATAATTATTCCAAGTGCCAAAGTTCAAACGTGCAGTTACTCATGACGTGTAGAAATTCATGAAAGGAATCCACCACTTGGGATGGATGTACACTCACCAGACAGAAAATGTTAATGCGTATTTGTTTAAATCACACATCTGGGGGTGCAGTGGTCTACTGATAGCTCCGGATCTATTGTTGTAGCTCCATCCATCCATCCATTGGGACAGGTCTCCTGTGATCCTGGGGGGGGGGAATCAGCTCAGCCACAGCAGCCAAAAAGTGCTTTATATAGTGTAGTATTTATTTAAAATCATGTATCAGACATAACAATATCATCCACGTGGAATAATAACAAAACAAGGAAAAATAGAGGAATAAAATCATGTACCAAGATAGCCACCGCTTCTCAATAGCGGTGGCGTGACGTCAGCAATTAGGCTCACGGGTCCGCGGGTCTGAAAAGATCCCGACCATATGGACGGGATTCACCCAGAAAACTGAACCAGCCCAGGCTACTCCCTCCACAGCCCAACGCTGCAGTGAGCGCTGGAGGGGCAGAGAAGAGCGCAGGAGACTGACAGTCACGGCTCTCTGCTCAGAGTGGAAGGAAAAAATGAGCGATAAGCAGTGTTTAATTGCTCAGTTCTCACTGCAGAGCCAGCAGGGGACAAATCAGGCCAGATCATCAGCAGGAAGAAGTGATGTCATGTATGCCAGCTTGGAGTGGTCAGTAGGGAAATGGTGAGCTGCTAGTTTCAAATTAATTGAACACTGATTGATAAAGTCCCCACAAGCTTTTGGTTCACCAGAAATTCAAGATGGCAGGGGCATCTCATTTATGAACACAACAGAGAAATGGGAGTTCTTAAAAAAGACTGTATATGAACACACTGCCAAATATATTCCCATGGACAACAAGTTTAAAAGACTAAAAATCAAACCTATGTGGCTTAGGGACAAAGTAAAAAAGCTATAAATAATAAGAAAAGAGCTTTTACTAAATATAACAATGAAGGAACGCTATCATCGGTTAAACATTACAAAGAATATAACAGAATATGTAAAAAGGAAATCAAGGCCGCAAAACTTTAAAATGAACAACAGATTGCAAAGGATAGCAGGACAAAGCCCAAAAGATTCTTCAAATATATTAATAGTAAAAAGGTCAGGTGCGAGCATGTAGGCCCTTTACAAAATAATCTAGAGTGGGTGACTGGGGACAGAGAGAAAGCAAATTTATTAAATACCTTCTTCAGCTCTGTATATACAAAGGAGCATGGGGGAGCTCTGGTCCATAATGGGCATGGTATTGACACAGCTCCAGATGATCCACATTGCATTACAACTGATACGGTCTGGAAATATTTAGACAGAATAAAGGTGAATAAAGCACCTGGACCAGATGGCATACACCCACGGGTCCTTAAAGAATTGAGCTCTGTCATTTCAAAGCCATTGTTTCTAATTTTTAGGGACTCTCTAATGACTGGCATTGTACCACTGGATTGGCGTAAGACCAATGTGGTGCCTATATTTAAAAAGGAGTCAAAATCTTTACCAAGTAATTATAGACCTGTTAGTTTAACTTCTATAGTTGGGAAGATATTGGAGAGTTTAATAAAAGACCACATAGATGAGTTCTTGTTGGAAAAAAATATTTTAAACAACAGACAGCATGCATTCATGAAAGACAGAAGTTGTCAAACAAATCTGATTTCTTTTTATGAAGAGGTGAGCAGAACCTTGGACAGAGGGGTGGCGGTGGACGTGGTATACTTGGATTTTGCAAAAGCATTTGACACAGTTCCCGCACATGGCTAATGTGTAAGGGAAAGTCTACAGGCTTGGAAAAATCTGTATGTAAATGGAAAAAAAACTGGCTATTCAGAGAGTAGTGGTTAATGATTCATACTCTGAATGTGTACCCCAAGGTTCAGCGTTGGGACCCTTACTTTTTAATATATTTATAAATGATATAGGGTCTGAGATTAAAAATATTGTTTGTCTTTGCAGATGACATCAAGCTTCGCAGTGGAATAACGTCCTTACAGGATGTCTCCAATTTATAAGCTGACCTCAATGCACTGTTTAAATGGGTAACTATGTGGCAAATGAGGTTTAATGTTGATAAATGTAAGGTCTTGCACTTGGGGGCTAAGAATAGGCATGCATCATATACACTAGGAACGGTACAACTGGGGGAATCAATGGTGGAGAAGGATCTGGGAGTTCTGGTAGATCACAAACTTAATAATGGCATGCAATGCCAAGCTGCGATTTCTAAAGCGAGCAAAATCCTCTCTTGTATTAAAAGAGGTATAGACTCCAAAGAGAGACGTATCATTTTAACCCTGTGCAAGTTATTAGTAATACCTCATCTGGAATATGCAGTTCAGTTTTGGGCACCAATTCACAAAAAGAATATTGGGGACCTGGAGAAAGTGCAGAGAATGGCAACCAAACTGATAAGAGGCAGATTAAAGGGGGATATGATCATCATGTATAAATACATCAGTGGTTCATATAGTGAACTCGGTGTAGAGTTATTCACCCTCAGGTCATCACAGAGGACAAGGGGGCACTCTTTATGTCTGGAGGAAAAGAGATTTAATCTCCAAATACGGAAGCGTTTCTTCACAGTAAAATGCGAAATAGACTCCCTCAAGAGTTGGTTCTGGCCAGCTCCGTGGATTGCTTTAAAAAAGGCCTGGATTCTTTCTTGGATACACAGAATATAACTGGATACTAACATTTATAGGTAAAGTTGATCCAGGGAATATCCGATTGCCTCTCGAGGGATCAGGAAGGATTTTTTCCCCTACAGAAGCAAATTGGATCATGCTTTGCTGGGTTTTTTTTTGCCTTCCTCTGTATCAACTGTGGGTATTGGATTATAACTTGTTTTTTTTTTATGGTTGAACTGGATGGACTTTTATCTTTTGTCAGCCAGACTACTTATGCAACTACTGTATGTAACTAACAAACTAAAAAATCCCAGCGCCAATCAAAGAAAGTATACAATTATGCAGCTGTGCACCAGTGAAAACCACCAATAATGAATAACACAAAAAACAGCGCAAAAATTAAAATAAAAATAATCACAAATAAATAAATGTCCGTGCAAAAATATATATATATATAATATAATATTTCAAACATAAGTCCTTATTTTCCCAAAAGGATTTTCAAGACAATGTTTCAAAATGTGCTTCCACCTAATCACCATGTGAAAAATAATATTGACCGCACTCACCAGATGGAGGTGAGTAATAAGCCTCATAGGTAGGATATAAGGGATCCTATAGCCCCTCAGGAGGAACTCAAATCGCCTTCTTCACCCTGCTTAGATACAGCAATCGACTCCACTCTCCTTCTCCATGGAATCCTCAATAGTGTGCAAGGAAAGAAAGGCTACATAGTGTAATACTGCCACTCAATACCATATAAATCCATAGAATAAGGACACTCACATGTTTCAATAAAATAACAGGCCTTGTTTAATAGCCTCAAAGGCTTCAAAGGAACAAGTTTCCAAATTGTAAATATAGGTATCTCACGCTTTAAGAATCACTGTAGAGGATGACCAGCTTTCCACCTCTAAAATAGCCGCTTGAACCGTAAAAGTCGGCGTGCGTTCCAAATACCGGAAGTGACGTAGGCCAAGATGACGGCAGACCGGAAGTGCGTCAACGCGTTTCGCCCCACCCACAGGGCGTTCTCAAGGAGAACGCCCTGTGGGTGGGGCGAAACGCGTTGACGCACTTCCGGTCTGCCGTCATCTTCTACAGTGATTCTTAAAGCGTGAGATCCCTATATTTACAATTTGGAAACTTGTTCCTTTGAAGCCTTTGAGGCTATTAAACAAGGCCTGTTATTTTATTGAAACATGTGAGTGTCCTTATTCTATCGATTTATATGGTATTGAGTGGCAGTATTACACTATGTAGCCTTTCTTTCCTTGCACATTATTGAGGATTCCATGGAGAAGTAGAGTGGAGTCGATTGCTGAAGGCGATTTGAGTTCCTCCTGAGGGGCTATAGGATCCCTTATATCCTATGAGGCTTATTACTCACCTCCATCTGGTGAGTGCGGTCAATATTATTTTTCACGTGGTGATTAGGTGGAAGCACATTTTGAAACATTGTCTTGAAAATCCTTTTGGGAAAATAAGGACTTATGTTTGAAATATTATATTATATATATATATATATATATTTTTTTTTTTTTGCACGGACATTTATTTATTTGTGATTATTTTTATTTATTTAATTTTTGTGCTGTTTTTTGTGTTATACTGTATGTAACTGTCTGCCTCCTTATCATCCTTACAATTGCCCTGTTGACCTTCTACCTGGGAGTACTCTGCCTCGGGGTCGAATCTACCCTCTCTCCATTCCTGAGATTCAAGCCACGTATGAATATGTCCAGGAACATCTACAAAAAGAATTAATCTGAAACTCCAATTCTCCTGCTGGCTTCTTTGGAGAAAAAGAATGGTGTGATCTGACCCTGATTGATTATAGGGGACTCAATGCTATCACTGTTAACAATGGGTACCTGCTACCCTGGTTTCTGAACGTTTTTGATAGGGTCCAGCAGGGGCGGACTGACAACTCATGGGGCCCCCGGGCAATAGGGAATCATGGGGCCCCTGTGTCCTTGCCCACACTCAAACCACACCCAAAAAAGCCTATGAAAGGTACCAGGGACATCTCGTGGGGCCCCCTACTGACCCAAGGCCCTCGGGCAGTGCCTGAGTTCCCCAATGGTCAGTCTGCCCCTGGGGTCCAGAATGCTCCACTCTTCACAAAGTTACACCTCTGTGGAGAATACAGTTTGATTAGGATCCAAGAGGGTGATGAGTGGAAGACAGCTTTCAACACCAGAGGTGGGCATTAAGACTATCTTGTGATGCCTTTTGACTTGAATAATTCCCCAGCCATTTTTCAGAACTATGTTAATGAGATTTTCTCTGATCCCTCATACAGAATGTTTGCATCATTGTGTATCTGACCACCTGTCTTCAGTTTTCTTGGATTCCACCTAGAAAGACCTTTGTGGTGTTCACCCTTCGCGCCAACCTTTTCAAATGGGTACATGACTCCAAATGACTCTGGATTTACGGGCACACAGATACACTGACAGGTCTGCAGGAGACCTGCATGGCACAGGGATCTTCAATGCTTTAGAGACTCCAGAAACAAAAAATAATAAATGCACATTTTTTACCTGCAAAAAAATGTGCATTTATTATTTTTTGTTAAAAGGTGAACTCATCCTTTAATAAAATTTGCTCCTCATTTCATAAGTTTATTTGCAATCCTTGGCCATGTTAATTTCAAGCTCCATCTCCCTTTACATTTAAAGATCCCTAATGTCTTCCATGTTTCACTCCTGAGACCGCACATCATCAATAGGTTTTTTCATTCTCTTTGTCATCCTTCTCCAACAGTCAATACTATGGATAAGTTGGAAATCAAGCAAATCTTGGATTCTAAATACTCCAGGGGAAGGCTTTTATATGTAATTCACTGGAAAGGATGTGGCCATGTTGTAGCAGGGTGGTCGTTATTTGTCATGTCCATCATCCATGTTTTCCAATTAACTCGTTGGGTGCCAATTCTGGGAAACACGAGTGACCTACCCCCGGGGTGGGTTCTCCTGGGCTACGCTAGGCATCTTAGACAGAATCACTCTCTCTACTTCACACACATGGGGTACCTTTACTTTGTGCCGTCTTCACAAATTCCTTGTGACAAGGCTGAGGTTGCCATAAGGGAATAAGGTGGGCCTCAAAGATGAATGTACACCATGTACACCCACACAACAACTGTTCTTCAGTTACTCTTGAGTCCCCATGTAAATGTAAGCTTCCCACTGTATGTTGCAATTAGGCAAGCCATGCCAAACATTGACCATAGCCACCTGTCCACTGTTTCCCACTACTGGTCTTGGTAGCAGCATTGAATCCCGCCATGCACAGGATGGGGACCTCTGCAATGCAGTTCTGCTCCAGTTGCTATGGAAGATGGACTGAGCTGTAGGGAGTGCCGACAAAATCAGTCCACCTATGGCAGGCACATTTTCCGACAGGCTGCTTGCTGACTGTACCTTCGTTGCTCATGGCAACCACATGTATACTTTGCCTTAAGATAACGTTTAGCATGTTAAGCCTTCATACCCCATGTGACAGTGACCCAAGCTGTATACTAAGTGTGTGGTAGTGTTGGTTACTTGCAGTGCAACCCTTTTTAAGGACTTCAGACCAGGCAGAAGGTAAAGTTTCAAACCTTTACTTTTAAAGGGTAGTATTTCAAAAGAGTCCAAAGCAGACATGACGGTACAGTAGAACTTCAATAAAATAGGCAACATCCTAAGTTCCTAGTCCCTACTCCTAATAAGGCTATGTGCTGCCCCAGCATACCTACAAAGGTACAATTCATGGTCCAGCAGCTGGTGTATTCAGGACAAACCCCAAGTTTCTATGACTTTACATCTTGGTGGAAGACTGTGAAATCCTTGCACTCCTTGTGAGTGTACCTCTCCTCGGGAAACTGGGAAAACAGCCAACAACACAGAAGAAAATTAGGCTAAGCAATCACCCCAACCAACTCTTGACTCGGCCCACTGACCACTTTTTATTAGCACAGGTGCAGTGGGTCAGGCACAAAGATCAGACAATAAAGACCCAAAGAGCCGAGAAGGCATTAACCCCTACCCTCCCACTCGAGGCAGCATCTATCTAGCTAAGTAGCAGTATGTGGGGGCTATACAATTGATACAGCCTGCTGACGTGCATTTTCTAGGATAGGGTTTGGCTGCACATGATTGCCACATGCGAGTGAGCCACTTCTGCCCACAAGCTGCATGCAATCAGATGTAGCCACTGTTCAGGCATTCAGTCAGCTGGCAAGCGGCAGTTGCCGTTTACTCTGTTCACCCAAACACAGTAAAATATGGCTGCTTGCATGAGGCCTTATGTTGCAAACAAATCCAATGCTGTGAACTCGACAAGCCTCATTAAATTTGCCAGGATGCATGTGAACAGCCCCCTCTTGCTTTATGATAGGCTTTAGGAGTGTGGTAGGGGGCAGTAAAACCACAACTCAGCCACCTGTTTTTATTACTTCCTGATTTAACATGTGAAAGAGGCCTTAAGAGTCATTCAAGTTGCAGTTGACCATCTTGTGCATAGTCGGCCATTGACAGGTCAGTTGTGAATTGGTCTTCATCCTCTGGTACATTTTCTAGGTCTCCTACTCCTCAGTTTTCCCTGCTAGCCTCCACTCCAGAAACCACACAGTCGCATTAGCATTCTCTTTATGACTTCAGGGAAAGCACTCCCATTATCCAACAGATGTCAGTTTGCATCTTGATTGTGTTTTTTTATAACTGTATTTGCTGACTTTGCTTGTCTTGTTTTACACTCCACCCGCCCTAAACAAAACTGACTCTTTTGTGTGCTTCTCATGATATTTACTGTAGTTACTATTGACAACCATCTCTGGCAACATTTCCCAGCCATTTTTGCATCCTGCACCAGTAGAAGCACTGATAAAAAAACATGTTTTTCTGGAGCCTGCAACTTGACCAGAGCCTGTTTTCATCCTGCCAATAGTTCTGTGCATCCTCTGGTTAATCTGCACATATTTCATTCAGGGGGGGGGGTGATCCCCAAGAAATCATCTGTACTGAGTCATTCTATTCTGACAGCTCGGAGACTTCCTCTCCATTAGAATATACTAATCAGCACTGTCAGCTATTGCGGCTGGTGCTGCTTGTACGGGGAAAATCCAATCTTGTACAGAAGTTGATCAGTAAAATGACTTGTGTACAACCAAACTACCCGTACATGGATCAGAATGTGACCAGTTCATGCTGCACCGGCCAAATTTGATTCATATATGGCTGCTTTAGATAATCACTTCTCCATACAGAAGCATATCTGTTGGATTTTTAGACACATATAATACTTCTTCTAGTGTCTTGAGGCGATTATGAATGAAAGAGCCATTGAAATAAAAAATGAAGTGTGATTTTATTCTATCACACAATGGTGTCAAATAAACAATGTAAAGCGTATTATGAACAGTTCCATGTAGATACAACTACTGTAAAAATGACAAGCAAACGTTTAAAACAAAGTCACCATTATCTGTCATGGCTGTTCTGTCCTTGCCATGTGCGATACTCCATGCTGTCCTTCCCAATGACTTTGTGAAGAAGGAGAAGCCGGATGTGACTAAATTGTAGCTGGAAGTGATCTCAGTATGCACCTGTTGCAGCTTCTCAGACGTGTGTATGCAAGAGTCATGTAACGTGTGTGTGTGAGAAAGAGTGTGTGAGTGAGTGTCCCATGTCCGTCGTCTCATGGACTTTTAAGAGGCAAATGTACGTCATAGTTAGTGATCTTAATACCTTCTATGGAAAGTATTACTGCTTAGCAAAGCCATTTCATATAAGGAAAAGATGCTATACATATGATGTTTGATGGACAGGAACATATGTATGCTGATGAACCAATATTATAAGCTAATGACGTAAATGTATCAATGTTAGAAACGTATACTAAATATACACAGAAAATACGTAATGTAATAGTAAGTCACTTCTAATAACATTGACATAACTATCAAATACTTTTAACCAACTATCTCTAAATATAGTCTACTCAACTTTCAACTGGTATATACTATTTCAGCTTAACTTGTATATCTTTTGGTCTCAGCTATAATTGAAGAATAGTAAATACTACCATTTGTCAAAGACCACTTACACATATTAATATTAATTATGACTAATCATAAAAACCAAATATTTTGCAAGCTTGCCATCAATATAAGTGCCGAATCATAATTTAGATTTAACAATATCCCTTCTTTGGATTGCTCTATACAGGCTAAACTACCACACACCCATATATGGTTTTGATCGTAAAAAGTCAATTTTGTAGAAAATATTGGTAGGTTTATTTGAGAAAGAAAGTGGCACAGGTACATGGAAGGAGGAATAATGAATTACCCAAGACTTCAAATGAACAAAAATCTTGACAAATTTCTGTATAACTCAGCGGTTACAGTTACAATATACTTCCTCTCCTTACATGTCCATGCATACACAAAAAGCCACCATCCTTACATCACCAGGGTCTGGTGAAATTCCCTAACGAACATTGTCCAGTTTCCTTTAAAAGCTGACCATTATTCCTGCTTCTGATGAGTCTGGCATTTTACTATCAAACAATGAAACATTTGGTGCTGCTGGCTGCAACATTATGCCTTCTGCCCCTTTCAGGTAACACATACTGTATTTCTTATATAAACTACTTTTAACAGAATTTAAGATATTATGCATTG
Organism: Staurois parvus; assembly: GCF_062004578.1. Classification (NCBI taxonomy): domain Eukaryota; kingdom Metazoa; phylum Chordata; class Amphibia; order Anura; family Ranidae; genus Staurois; species Staurois parvus. Next base: position 282,360 of record NW_028317937.1, on the reverse strand, counting down.
GATGGTTAGCTGTGTCTCATAGTTTAAGCACATTAAGTGACATGATCCTGTTCTAAATGTCTGATCTCTGTATTTAATTTATTTTCTCTTAAATTGCTTCCTCTGCTTCACTGAATATAAAGAACAATCTGATCATATAGATCAGTCGTCTCCAGCCTTTGTATGTCTTATACCTCTAAGAAATGTTTGATTACTGTTTGCAACTCCTACAGATTTGAGGATAAATACGTTTAATTTCTCATTTCTGAACCACATACCATATTGCAGGTGAACAAATTGAACTTAAACTAAAAAGTTGCCCATTATAAGGATGTGGATTCGTGATCTATTCTTTTAAAATCTTAAAGTCTCCAGCAGCAAAATATCCATCAGATTTTATGAGTGAAACAATATACATTTATGAATTTGTGAGTGAAACAATATACAATTTCTATATCAGATGTGTGCTACAATGATTTTAAAAGCAATACTGTGACAATCAATTACTTACTTGAGGGCCCTTTCACACTGATGCAGTGTGGATTTCCTGCACCACATGTGAAGCGCAGTGTATCCGCTTTCCGATTTTGGAATGGGTGAGCTGCGCTTTCCTATAGAGTTCTATTGTCCCACGCTTTTGTTACGCTATCTCAAAGCGCAAAGTACGAGACACAATAGAACTCAGAAAGTAACAAAGGAGCGGTGAAGGGGGGGGCACATGCCGAGTCCTGCTGTCGGTGTCAATAGAAGCAGACAGCAAGGCTCAGAAGCAAGCCCGCACGAGCGCCCCCCATAGAAAGCAGCTTTCTATGAGGGTACTTGGCGGAGGGGAAGTGCCAAGAGCGCCAGTGGGGGGCCAAGAAGAGGAGATTTGGGGATGCTCTGTGCAATGGAATTGCAGGTAAGTATAAACCTGTTTATTAAAAAGAAAAAAAAAAAGCATTTACAATAACTATAAAATTGAAAAAAATATATCAATCAGATAATAAATGATACTTCCTTCTGTTCTGATTAATTATTTCATCTGTCCACTATTAAATCAGAAACGAAACTGAGCGATAAAAGGATTTCAACATTGCATGTTATACTTTTTAATTTGTATTTTACTGCATTGTTATTGTGTTAAAACAGAAGCATATAGAATTGTGGGGGGCCGAGAGGCCAAAGCGCATTCGAGACCATACATGGTGTCTCTACAGATGAAGGGCCAGAGCTTCTGTGGAGGAGCCCTCATCACTTCCAAATGGGTTCTAACTGCAGCACACTGCATGGAAGACACGTGAGTAACCTGATTTTTTTTTTTATAGTGCTGACCTATTATGTGTTTGACTGAGGGTTATCTATTAAAGGAATAGAGACTATTCACTAATGAAATGATTCTTCTCTGAGTTTATAGAATAAAGTGATGCTGTGTACACTTCAATCATCCAATCAAAAGAATTTATTTTTCACTTACCTGTGATTGAGTATTCAAAGCAAACAGAGCTTCACCATATTCACCAAAACCTAGTAAACATTTACTATGTTAAGTAAACAGCCTTTGCTCCTTTTAGTAAATCAACCCCAGTGAGATACACAGATTGAAAGTCCACCTTTTGAAAAAATATATATTTGCAGCAAAAAGTTTATTATTTTTTTGCATAGGAACATGCAAAGCATTGCAACAGTGGAAAGTGGGTGCAATGCCAGGATCCTGCAGACTTCCTCCCAGTTCAGGTCTTAACTGACAGACTTTCAGTTAGAGAGCTGGAGGAAGTGTCAGTGACTAAGAGTGTGGTAGTAACCACACTTGTGTCCCTTTGAGAACTACAAATCCATCTGCTGTGGTTTAGTATGGTAGTTTATTCATTCATAGATCTCTGTGAAGGAATGACAGCTGATATTTGAGAGAAGAACCCTCACACGCATTTTGGGGGGTCTGCTTGGCACCATGTTATGTTTTACACCCAAAATTTGGGTTTACAATGTAGCATGGTCTAAAAGGTGAAGTTACCCTTTAACTCACATTAGTTTCTAGCCCCTAAATAAGTTTACAATCTACTGTAATGTCTCTACACTCATTTGGCTACAGAAAAAGCCCACAAAACTCAGAACATACAAACTCCATGCACAAAGTTGGTGGGTTTATACTTAGCCACCCTTTGAAATGAGCCATTGATGAATGAACAGCCACTATTTGTTTAAAACATAAAAATGATAAGAGAATGGGGTTCTATTTCATAGATGCAAATCCTAACAGATTGACATTTAGTTAACCTGTACCATAACAATATCTTTAATAAAACACTAGTTTTCAGCTTTTTTTCATCCTTTGTTGCTGTGATGCTAATCTTAGCAGCCCCTTCCTGGGTACATTATACCTGGGAACCTGCTGGAATTGACCTAGCAATGGTGGAATTTCTAACCAGATTATTAAGGGAAGATTTAGGTAGATGAGCGTCGGAGACCTTTGATGTCGCTTCAGAGACAGTTGACAGGCAGTGAGGAGACAAACACTTAAAAGTTGTTAGATGGAGTTCAGCTATAAAGCTGAATTCCTTCTTTTGTTCCACTTTACATAGTTTGTTCGGGCCAAGCTGGTTGTGTTGGAGGTTGTGACATCTTTAGCCCACCTCTTTATCTCAGCCAATCAGAGAAAGCTTTGTATTCATTGATAGAATACATTGCTTTCTCTGAATGGCTGAGTGCTGCTCCGGCAGACTCTATTGTGTTCCGGTACTGAGACAGGAAGGTCTCGGCTCACACCTGAACACAGTGCTGTATACAGGGGCGGACTGACCATTTGGAAACTTGGGCACTGCCCGAGGGCCCGGGGTCAGTAGGGGGCCCCATGAGATGCCCCTGGTACCTTTTTTATAGGTTTTTTTGAGTTTGGCCAAGGACACAGGGGCCCCCTGATCCCCTATTGCCCGGGGGCCCCATGAGTTGTCAGTCCGCCCCTGGCTGTATACTATATGCAGCCTCCGCTTATACAGCACATGCAGCAGCATCAAATGTTAGTAAGGGACGATTGGGCCAACTTGGTTGTAAAGTGGAACAAAAGATGGAGTTCAGCTTTAATATGTTAGTCAAGTCCATCTAAATCTACTAGTGTATCTAACACTACTCATTCCCCAGTTTTACAATGCTGCTGTCCAAGGGTACCTTCATTACTCCTTCATCCACAGTGGAGACACCCTAAGACAAGAAGTGTGTTACTGGCATTATCACCAGGTTAAAATAAAGGAAACAAAGCCCAAAATAAAAAACAAATGCAGGTACCACATTTAAAGTGTTACTACACCTACAACAGTAAAATCAGTCTGTATATGCAGTAAAGCATGCTTGGTATACTCACTGTGGAACCTAAGGGGTTAATCCTCTGCATTGTGTAAAAACACTGTTTGATCCTGACTTCTCTGATCCCGCCTTCTTCCAGTGTCCCTACTCTTATCTCCAGATAAGACATATCATGTGGAGTCACTCTGCACATGCTCAGTTTGGTGTGTATTTCTAGAGAGGTTTTTTTTTTCTTGGGAGAGTGCATGTGATCAGCACAGGGCCAATCAGCACTGTCCAGACAGAGGTCAGGGGTTCTGCATCTTCCTAAAGCAAAATGAAAACTCCTCCTACAAGCTTTAACCAGTGCTCTGCTGAAGTCACAAGACTGCTCTAACTGCTGATGAGAAAAGGTATTTAGCAGTTTATATTTACTAAAATAATTGCATTTCCATGTTGTGTGTACTGTGGGAGACCAGATATAGTGAATGCAGAGTCCTGGGTTTAGTAACACTTTGAAGATTGGTAAGTTGTAATCTAATACAATTTTCCTTTTTTAGGTTTAATACTGCTCTACTCTAGTTTTATGGGTTTACACATACTTTAACCGCCTCCCGCCCGCCATATAAGGAAATGACGGGTGCAAGGTGGTTCTCTCGTTCTGGGAGGACATCATATGACGTGCTCCCACTCTAACCGCACATGCGCGGCTCCGGGGGCACACAGCGTCAGGACACAGAGGATCACCGATCAACGGAAAGAGCCAAAGATGGCAGCTCGGTCATGTGATCAGCTGTGTCCAATCACAGCTGATCGCATGTAAATAAGGAAATGCTGGTTATCGGCATTTCTCACCTCAAGAGCTGTCACGCTGACAGCTCAGGAGGAGAGGAGAGCCGGTAATCGGCATGTACATTGATCATCAGGGCACGGATGATCAGTGTGCCCTGATGATCAGTGTAGCCCCAGCAGTGCCACCTGTCAGTGCTCATCAATGGCACCTGCCAGTGCCCATCAGTGCCACACATCAATGCCTACCAGTGCACATCAATTCACATATCAGTGCCCATCTGAGCTGCATTTCATTGCCACCTATCAGTGCCAGTCAGTGCCACCTATCAATGCCACTCAGTGCCACCTATCAGTGCTGCCAATCAGTGCCGCCTATCAGTGCCAGTTAGTGCCGCCTATCAGTGCTGCCAGTCAGTGCTGCCTAAAAGTGCCAGTCAGTGCCACCTATAAGTGCGCATCAGCAATGCCACCTATCAGTGCCCATCAGTGCAGCTTATCAGTGCCCATCACTGCAGCCTCATTAGTGCACATCAGTGAAGGAGCAAAATCACTTATTTACAAAATGTATAACAAAAACTAAGAAAACATTTTTTTTTTCAAATTTTTCAGTGGTTTTTGGTTTGTTTAGCAAAAAATAAAAAACCCAGAAGAGATTAAATACTATCAAAAGAAAGCTGTCTCAAAAAAATGATAAAAAGGTCATATGGGTACAGAGTTGCATGACCGCGCAATTGTCATTCAAATTGTGACAGCGCTGAAAACTGAAAATTGGCCTGGGCAGGAAGGGGGTATAAGTGCCCTGTAGGCAAGTGGTTAATATAAAGAAATAGTCCCATACAAGTTAGCAAAGTTAGGATAGCCTTAATGATCACCAGCTGTCCATTTCATGGCCTTTTTTCAGAGCAGTACTATTCTTATTTACCAGACCTTTACACATTTTCCAGATCTAATACCACCATCCTGTCCACACTTCAAAGCTAGAACTTGACTTTATAAATCTTAAAAAAAGAATGCATCCACAATTCTGGTGTACCAAGCCCTCAACTGGATTCTCCATGGGAATAAATGAGGAAATAATTTCTGAATGGAGAGCCAGAAGGATTAGCTGACCCATGACCATCACCATAGGACTAAGGGTGATAGCTGATCTGCTGAAGATCAAGTTTTGCATTATTTTCCCTCAGACCTTAAAAAATCTAGGTTAGCGTTTCATCTTAAAGCATATAAAAGTCATTTTTTTATCATTTTGGCTAGAGTGATAAAAGGTTAGAATCTTTGAGGTTTTTATGGATGACCTTGTACCGACTGAGGAAACTTGCACTCTCTATTTGTCCTGGCAACTACTTCAGCGGGAAAAATCAGAATCCAAATTTTAACAGTTGTCACTGGAACAAGAACATCTTCCAATGGGAACATATGTTCCAATGACAACTGTCTCACTTTAGAGAGATCCAGGAAAAATCTCACCAATGGGGCACAAACAGACAGCAAACAACGGAGCCAGGGTATCTATTACCTACTCTATCGAAAAATCTGGCTTTAATAGTGTCTGTAATGTCTTATACACCGGTCGGACTTTCTCGGAAGTCCTTGGTGTAGAGTTCCTATGTGTGTCCAGTGAGACTTCATGCTCAGCTTTTCCTATCATCTGTATGCGACTTTGGTGACTATCCTTGGTCTTTCCTCACCAGCTCCTTGGTTACTATTTGCTGTAAACACAATTTATAAGGTTTCAGTCCATCCCTTTAAAGATTGTGTTTTTACACTTCGCTTCTGTCTGTGTCAATATGTCAGTGCATTTGCCATGTCCTTCATCAACAGAATTGTACACCTTACTTTTTTGGTGTCAACGAGCTTATCTCTGACTGTTTCTTTGTTGTTTTGCTGTCTATAATAAAATTAATTGTAAAGAAAAATCTGGCTTTAGATGAACTTTACAAAAAAAAACATATTTTAATATTTGAAGCTCGGAAAAATTACAGTCCTGAATTTACCATTCATATCATGTTACTGCACCAATAACAAAACAGAGAAGTAAAACAAATTTTCTATTACAGACCTGTGGACATGGTACGGGTTGTTCTTGGAGCTCATAACCTGAATCAACCAGATAACTTTGTTCAGGTATCACCTATCCAAGAATCATTCCAGCACCCAGGATATAACCCAAACACCTTTCAGAATGACCTTCACCTGCTGAAGGTAAGCTCACTTCTTTCACCCATGCAGCCATTCAACATTTGATGGTCAATTTTATTATTGCCACTTGACCAATAATATAAGGAATAATTTTGCTTCTGTTTGATGTCCTGTCACAGGAGCATTAAATGGCACTTCATCTAGAAAAAAGATTTTAGCTATATCTATGCAAACTTGGACCAATCAAGAAGTTGTTCATTTTGTCAACAAATCTAAGAAATATCTTGGAAAATATGCAAAGATAATTCATCTTTCTGGTTGGAAGAGCTGTGCAGGTCATAGCGTTCCTTATGAGGATTCAGTCTCTCTCTGCTTCTTGCTGTGTCCTATATGCATGTTACTTGTAATTATGTAACACCTCAGTGTGTCCTTATTGGCCTTGCAGCCTGGAAACTGAAACAGAAGCTGTTCTGAGGTTATTTCACACAGCTATCTGTATGAGATTCTGTTTGGTGCATATGTACTTATTTTTGTGCTCTTTGAGCTCTACTGACATGGCATCTTGGGGTCCCGTTCCATTGCAGTGGATTATCTTCAATGCAGAGGACAGTGCCATGTCATAATGTGAGCACTGTTGTCTGCAACTATTTCCTGTAAGCCTTGCTTAATGATGTACCCCCAGGGGCATGTCCTTGACATCCTAAACCCAAAATTAAGTTAATTCATTTAACCTGGATGGTGAACAGGTTCCTTGATCTAGGGAGGATTTGAAGTGCAATGGTGGAGCATGAAAGTGGTGAGAACTGCTTTTGGACCTTTTTCTTCATATGGAGAAAGGGTAATTGGGATATTTGATTTAAAAAAAATACAATTTAGTTGATTTGTGCTTTTCACATGAAATTAACAATTAAATGTACCAGCAACAGGAATGCCGCACACTGAGAATCAAAATAATATTCCTCCTTTATTAGAATACCCCGCAAGAACAAGTTCTATTCTGACATATTTCATGCTAGGCACAGCACTTTCTCACAGAAAGTTTATTGTAGAATGTGCTGTGCCTAGTGCAAAACATGTCAGAAAAGAACGTGTTCCTACTGGGTATTTGATTAAAGGAGGAATATTATTTTACATCTCGGTGTGTGTGCCATGCCTGTTACTGATACAACCAGTTACTTTGGTGGAGACAAGCCAAGCCAACACCTGAGAAAAGATTGTGGATTGTGAAACCTGATCTTGCCTGGAGCAGCATGTGAAACATTTGACATTGAATAGTCTTGGATAATTATTTAAGAAACTACTTTTATAGATTTTTTCCTCATATTTATTTCTAAATTTGCCATTTTTTCTTTTCAGCTGAACACATCAGCCAGTATTACTCCCAGTGTAAAAACCATTAACCTTCCTCGCGCTGACACAGATGTATTTCCCGGGACTGCTTGCTCTGTTGCTGGCTGGGGATATGTGTCAGATTTTGGGACTTTACCCACAGCTCTGATGGAAACAGATGTAAATGTGATCACTCGTGCATCTTGTAATGTGTCTTGGAAACAGAGCATCTCTGACACCATGATCTGTACCGCAAGCCCTGGGCTGCGCATCAAAGGTTTCTGCTCTGTAAGTAAGAAGCTGATCTTTGCTAACACATAGAACAATCCTAACAAGTAACTAATTCATGCCTGTGTATGGTTCCTGTTTATAGGGCGACTCTGGAGGACCCCTTGTTTGTGAGAACCACATTGAAGGAGTGGTTTCTTTCTCCGGATTCCGCTGCGGCAATCCAATCACTCCTGATGTTTACACTCGTGTTTCATCCTTTCTGTCTTGGATTAGATCAGTAATAAGAAGATCCTGAGAAAAAACACATTCATTTTTTGATTTAAACAGATCTATAATATGAATATCAGTTGCCTTAATTTATAGCAGCTTCCTTTAGGCAGCTGCAGGGCAGTTTTTTGTAGACAGCATTAATTCACTGGTATGTTGCCTTTAGTTGCTTGCATAAAGAAAAATTAGGCAACTGCTGTTCTGATATCAGTAAATGTGCTGATTATATTAAATAAAAAAGCTATTTTAGAAGAAAAAAAATTAACTCTGTTGTTTGTTTTTTGAATATGCAATGCACATAAACTGGGTTGTATTACTATCAACATTTTTTTTCCCTTTGTTAGTGATCAAAGAGCCTTGGCTATGGAACCTGTGCAGATAGAAATATTTAGCCTCCCTAGCAGTCTGATTATGTCAGTAATTTTGTGCTCAAAGCGGTACATTTTTTTGCATGGAAATATGTATTTTTTTTATTGTAGGCCTGTAATTCTTAGGAATAACTCACTGAAATCTGTCCGAACAAGAGTCTAGAAAACATTCCGGGTATGTTAAAATTTGAAACACGAAATCATAAATTAAAATTTAATAAATAAGCATAAAAAATAACAATTTAATAATAATAAATTTAATTCAATAATATAATCAAACCAAAAACACTGAAATTTGAAATATAACGCCAAGTTCGCACATCACTGAGCAAAGTCGCAAAATCGATTTCAATGTCTGATGACGAATTTCCCCACGAATCATTATCACTCAATTCTGCAAGTAGTTCTAATTTACTATCGCTGTTCTCTAGCTGGTCTAAAACCGCTTTTTACATAAAGGGACGCTTTTTGGACGCCATGTACTTTTCTCAGTTTCCAGGCAGAAAGAACAGTAAAAATGCAGGCAGGGCACAGGGCAAAGCACTTGGGACAACATGTATGTGAAATGGTTTGATACAGTAATGTTTTACTATGAGATATTAGTGTATTGAGTAAATGTCACTTTTTGACAGTTTTAAATTTCCCGCCAGTTCCGTCCCCGTACGTTCTGACGTCGCAGGGAACGGAACTCGGAAGACAGATGCCGGCATCGGCCAGAGGACATTACCGAGGATGCTGCAGGGAGGACATTGCAGGAGCGAAGGACAAGGTAAGTGCAGAAGGGATCCAGGAACAACGCTGCAAGGTATTCCTGAGTGTAGCTCGGGGTTACCGCTTGTGGTACTGAAACTTTACCCCAAGCTACACTCGGGAATACCTCCAGGGAGGTTAAGCCTCCAGCAATGAACAGTATCTGAAAATGGCAGCTGGGCTGTCACATTGATTTTTAATAATCGCTTAGTGACCAGGGATGTCAAACTGGCGGCCCTCCAGCTCTTGCAAAACTACAAGTCCCATCATGCCTCTCTCTTTGAGAGTTATGCTTGTAACTGTCAATCTTGAAATGCCTCATGGGAGTTGTAGTTTGGCAACAGCTGGAGGGCCACCAGTTTGACACCCATGGCTTAGTCAATGAGGAAGCCAGTGGAAGGTTACATACAATAAATCTCCCAACACTGCCTTCCTTAAGACTTTAGGACCTGGGCGCTGAGCAGCCTTGCCCTGGGCACTCCCAATGGAAAAAGAAGGCTATTTGCTTCCTATAGTGTCAGTTGACACTACTGTGTTGCTGTGTTCTTCTTTAAAGCAGCAGGTTGCAATGCGAACCAACACATCACAGTGCTGCGGTGGTAAATAGAACTTAAAGCAACATTAAACCTTTATGTTATTTTTTTTTTACTAAAATGACAAACATAGTATACTTACCTGCTCTGTGTAATGGTATTGCACAGAGAAGCCTGGATCATCCTCTTCTGTGGTTCCCTGCAGACGCTCCAGGCTCCTGCTGTTCGGCAGGTACCCCCATGGAAAACCACTTTCCATGGGGGCACACGTCAGCTCGCTCCCAAGCCACCCCCTCCCCCCGCTGGCTAGGCACAGCTTTAACAGCAGCGGGAGCAAATGGCTCCCGCTGTCGTCAATCTTCCCAGAGAGGGGAGACAGTGGTGATAGCCGCTGCTCCTGCGCTAGACTGGTTCAGGCTCAGGTAAGTATAAAGGAGGAGCTTGGGGGGGTATCCTGCAGCACAGAAGGTTTTTCATCATAGAATGCATTAAGGTGAAACACCTTAAGGCTTTAGAACCACTTTGATGAAATGGCATTTCAATAACATTCTAACAAAAAAAAGTAAACAATGCTATGAGCTTGGATCAGTGCTTGAACACTGTGGGGTAGATTTACTACAACTGGTTCACGCAAAATCTCATGCACCTGTGCATGGTAGCAAAAAAATCCTGGAAGCTGATTGGTTTCCATGTAGAAGTGCACGAGATTCTGAGTGAACCAGCTTTAGTAAACCCCTGTGTCCTCATAGCGCACACCTTATACCTATTTGTGGCAGTAATGAGCGATAAAGATGAGCTCATGCATTGTCTGAACTTCTCTCTAACTGAACCCAGGGGTGTATTTACCACAAGGCAAACAAGGCATTTGCCTAGGGCGGCATTTTTCAGGGAGGGCAGCACTGGACGGATGGAGGGACACACGCAGAATTGGGACCTGGTGGGTTCCGAGAGAGGCTGCGGGATTCATGATGGTGTATGAACAGCCCAACTCTCATTCCTGGGGATGTCCAGAGCTGTGAAGGTTAGTGTCTTTCTCTCTCTCACCACGAGGGATGGGGACTGGTGTATGGGGGGCAGTGGTAGTGGAAGGCTCTCTCGGGCTGGGGGCAGGGGTGTTGTTGGACAATGTGAGGCTCTCTCTGTGAGGTGGGGGGGGGCGTGCTGATTTTTGTGTTGTCTACGGCAGCACAAAACCTAAATACACCACTGGCTGAACCTATGCTCTTTTTTTACTCCAGTGAGCTTCAGGCTGAGCCATTTTCACACTGCAGCCTGCCTCTTTGTTTACGTGAGCTGAAAGATGATAATGACCCATCCCACAGCTGGAGTAAGAAAAAAAGAGCGCAAGTTCAGATTTTGTCTACAGATTGGAGAACACCTGAGCTCATATCTAATAAGCAGGAAAACTGCAATTGTGATGCCTAGATTGTAACTCTAATGAGCAGGGCCCTCTGTTTCCTCATACCAAACTGTATTGTAACTGTAATGTCTACCTTCATTTTGTAAAGTGCTGTGCAAACTGTTGGCGCTATATAAATCCTGTATAATAATAATAATATAATGCTGTGTCATTCATTTTGAATGGCATCCCAATGCACAAGTACAAATGCTAGCACACACCTGTGCTGCCAAGCACAACAATGCATGTTTTGGTGTTTCCGTAATCAGCATTGTAAGGGCAGGAAAAGGGATCAAAAAATGTAAAAAAAAAAAAAGGAATGTACTTATTCCTGTTTACGCATATACAGGTTCTTGGTGTATTTATTGTTTTTTTTTTTTATCAGAAATATCCAAGTTGGTTTTATTATAACAGAGAAGGCAGAGGTATGAAAGCACCAAGTATTTGGTCCTCTAAAAACATGACGCTTGTATGAACAGTATATAAAGTGTCTCTCCCACTATGATAGCTCTAAGCTATTGTAGTGCTGCATCTGTAACAGATTAGAAATCTAACAAGGCATATTACATATTTTCAGAGGATTTGCCACATATTATGCCTGCCTCTCACACTACAACGTCATATCTGGTGCAAAACTCTGCAACTCAATAACAAACACACTGGGCAACAGTTATCTTGAGATGCTGTCATTTTTTTTTTTTTGACTGTCTATGGCCGTGGTGGTTAACCTACCTGACATACAGTAAGGGTCTTCAACTGCAATCTCTGAGATTGCCAAAAGGCTATACATAATATCAGGGGCAGACTGACAACTCATGGGGCCCCTGTGTCCTTGCTGGGCAATAGGGGATCATGGGGCCCCTGTGTCCTTGCCCAAACTCAAAAAAGCCTATGAAAAAGGTACCAGGGGCATCTCATGGGGCCCCCTACTGACCCCGGGCCCTCGGGCAGTGCCTGAGTTTCCAAATGGTCAGTCCGTCCCTGCATAATATTCAGTGAATGCAATGCTACTGAAAGTTGTTAAGAGACTGGTGACATGCAACAGGAGAATGTCAAAGACTGCAGAATTTCTATAGGAGTTTGCCAAAGATTAATGCAGGACTAAATATGAGTTGTTGAAGACTGGGGACATGTTTTAGGAGACAGCCATAGACTGGAGACACATCATGAGAGTGCTAGAAATCAATGCTACTACAGTTCCTTTACAAATTTAGCATTTTTGCTCCATACCCACGTTAAGGCTACGTTCACACCTATGCAAGTTGTGTTCGACCCGTTTCTGCGTTTTTTGACAAATTTTTTGTGTTTTGCGGGGTTTTTTAAAAAAATTTTTATTGTTGCTAGACAGATTTAAAAAGCATCACAAATGCAGTAAAACCTCAGCAAAAACAAACTACATGCTTTTCTGCAGCATTTCTATTGAAGTCTATAGAACCAAAAACGCAACTTTTTGAGTTAAAAAAAGTCCCTGACCCTTTCCAAAAAATGCATCGGGTGAAAACGTGGAGATGTGAACATGTCCCATAGGAAATCATGTTAAATGGACTGTAAGCATGAACCTAGGGCAGTGATGGCGAACCTTTTTGAGCCCGAGTGCCCAAACTGCAACCCAAAACCAACTTATTTCTTTCAAAGTGCCAACACTGCAATGAAACCTGAATATCGAGCTTTTGGTTTAGAAAAAACAACTCGTACAGTAGTGCAAACTAATTAACAGTACAGGGATGACCAGAGACTGCGGACAGTACAGGGATGACCAGAGACTGCGGACACAGTACAGGGATGACCAGAGACTGCAGACACAGTACAGGGATGACCAGAGACTGCAGACACAGTACAGGGATGACCAGAGACTGCGGACACAGTACAGGGATGACCAGAGACTGCGGACAGTACAGGGATGACCAGAGACTGCGGACACAGTACAGGGATGACCAGAGACTGCGGACAGTACAGGGATGACCAGAGACTGCGGACAGTACAGGAGATGACCAGAGACTGCGGAAAGCACAGGGATGACCAGAGACTGCGGACAGCACAGGGATGACCAGAGACTGCAGACAGTACAGGGATGACCAGAGACTGCGGACAGTACAGGGATGACCAGAGACTGCGGACACAGTACAGGGATGACCAGAGACTGCGGACAGTACAGGGATGACCAGAGACTGCGGACAGTACAGGAGATGACCAGAGACTGCGGAAAGCACAGGGATGACCAGAGACTGCGGACAGCACAGGGATGACCAGAGACTGCAGACAGTACAGGGATAACCAGAGACTGCGGACAGTACAGATGACTGCTGACCTTTGGGGAGGGAGGGGGAGCGGGTACCTGAATTTGACAGGTACCCGCTCTTACTTCCGCAGAGTTTTTTTTTTTATCTTACCTGTTCCTTTATCCAGCCGCGCGCTGTCTTCCCGGCTTCTGTAGTGTGGGCGCTCGTCGGACAGCCGGTTGCCCAGTGCGCATGCGCGAGAAGCGCTGCGCTTTGTGATTGGTCCGGCGGCTTCTGGGATCTGTCATGTGTCCCAGGTACCGCCTTACCATTCACAAAGAGCACTGCTTCTTGCGCATGCGCACTTGGGACCCAGCTGTCACGCACACTACAGAAGCCAGGAAGACAGCGCGCCGCTGGATAGAGGGACAGGTACGGTCCTACTGCAGAGCTGAGCGGCCGGCCCGGTATTCTGACACGGCGGCGGTGGAAATACCGGACCGGCCGCTCTATATTCGCTCCATAAGACGCACTGACATTTTCCCCCCTTTTTTTGGGGAAAAAAAGTGCGTCTTATGGAGCGAAAAATACGGTATTCTCCTGGCGTGCCCACAGATAAGGCTCGGCGTGCTGGCTGTGGCACGCGTGCCACGGGTTCGCCATCACTGACCTAGGGTAAAGGTAAAGGACCCTTTGGGAACATATTACATGTTCTACCTGTTTTTAGGGTGGAACATGTAACATGTTGTCAATGCTGCCGCTGCGCCTGCTGCCCCCCGACAGATAATATGGGGAGAAGTCTCCCCGTACTATCTGTCAGATTTAAAAACAGCGTGGTCATGCGGGGCTCCGTCCACATGGCCGCATCATTCATTCATGGACTTCCGTGACTGAATGAACTGCCAGTCCCAACAGTCTTAGAGGCAGTTGGCTTGTAGTTTTCAATGAACTACCACAGTGCTGTGGAGCTCAGTCGTAGTTCAATGAAGCTTCCTGTCAATATATCTGCTTGCTTATGCATCCCTGTACAGGAAGCGGGTATTCTGACAGGGCTGCAGGAGACCTGCATGGCATGAGTAATTTCCTGATCACTGGTGCAATGCTTTCCAGGCTCATGCAGACAAAATAATAAATGCACATTTTTTTTTACCTGCAAAAAAATGTGCATTTATTATATTTGTCTAAAAGGTGAATTTATCTTTTAATCACTACTTGTATCACACGTGATATTTCTCTCAGCAAGATCTTTTATAAAAACCTAAAACAAGCAAAGCACATAAAATAGTAAGATAGCAGGAAAGAATTCAGCCAAATCATTTAGTTTGGAATCCAGTCTAAAAAAAATGGCTTGAGCAAGCACCTAGGTAAGAAAAACCTGGGGTATTATATAAAGAGGTCCTGAGGGTGGCACAATAGGAGCCAGAAGGCTGCAGGTTAGTCACCAGGGATCTATAAATTGCTCTGTCGATGACACTCTTACAATGGCAGGCATTATAAGAGAATTTCATAGACTACATATTCCCTTAAGGCAACAAGCAGTGGAGTAGTAATCACAATTTTTACTATATACTTGAACCAAAAAGAACAATTTACTGTATTCTTACTGTATTCTACAATGTGTTAAAAATACTTTTAGAATACTGGTATACTTTTATAATATATTAGAATATTGAACCTATATTAGAATATAGAACCTATCCTTCCAACCCCATGTCCAATCACTGGCAAATTAATGCAGGCTCCACCTCCGCAACATCTCCAAGATACGTACATTCCTAACCTCAGACACTACTAAACAACTCGTTCACTCCCTTATTATCTCACGTCTGGACTACTGCAACTCCCTTCTCACCAGCCTACCCCAACACAGTCTATCCCCACTTCAGTCTATCCTGAACTCAGCGGCCAGACTCATCCACCTTACCAACCGCTCCACTTCTGCCACCCCCCTCTGTCATTCCCTCCACTGGCTTCCAATTGCCCAACGCATTAAATTCAAACTACTAACACTGACGTACAAAGCCATTCATAACGCTGCCCCAAACTACCTCACCGACCTGATATCCAAATACCACCCAACCCGTATTCTTCACTCCTCACAAGACCTCCTACTTTCTAGTTTCCTGGTCTCCTCCTCCCACGCCGACTGCAGGACTTCTCCAGGACTTCCCCCATCCTCTGACACTCTCTACCCCACTCCATGAGACTGTCACCTACCCTCCTCACCTTCAGGCGCACCCTCTTCAGGGAAGCCTACCCCACCCTCACCTAACAGCTGATCTTCTCCACTCCTCCTACCACTCCATCCCCCACAGCCACTTCCTCCTGTACCACTATTCCCTCCCTCCTAGATTGTAAGATCGAAAGAGCAGGGCCCTCGAACCCCTCGTGTATTGTATTGTTACTGTATTGTCTCATGTACTGTCCCCCACTATAATGTACAGCGCTGAGCAAACCTTTTGGCGCTATATAAATACTGTATAATAATAATAATAATATTGGCTATTAATGTGATACGTGAAACAAAAAACACAAAGTCGCAATTGTCATAGCCTGATTTTCACTCACAGGCCGAGATTCTTAAAGAAGATTTTTGGAAAAAGGGTATTCTAGAGACTCCCTTAATGATACTATCCAACTAGTAGCCAATGTGGATAGAGCCTTTTTATTAACTAATGATAATAAAAGATCCCAATCCCAGATGGTTTGTCCATTCGTAACTAACTATTCTTCACATCACTTCCAATTTAAGAACATATTTAATAGACATTGGAACATTCTTAAGAATGACCTGGTACTTAAGAACCTTCTTCCCCAAAAACCGGAGGTGGTATATAGAAGAGCACCTTCAGTAAGAGATAAAATAGCTCCAAATGTCATTGATCCTCCTAAGAAAATATCCTTTTTTGGAGAACTTAAAGGCTTTCATCCCTGTAACTGATGTCCCATATGTTTATTAAGTGGTAGAAGACTCCCTTAGATTACTTCCTTAACCTCACATGTAACCAATAAAACCTACCAAATAGATGCATTCATCTCCTGCTTTAGCAAACACGTAGTATACCTACTAGCATGCTCATGCCATAAGCAATATGAAAGAAAAACTACAAGGCGTATGAGATACAGAATGCGGGAACATGTCTATAACATTAAAAAAGGATATAGAGAACATTCTGTCAAAACATTGTAGGGACTTCCACCACAAAATCCACATGACATCAAATTTGTGGGCATAGATATACTTAACCCACATTTGAGGGGTTGTAATAAAAGAAGGGCAATTGCTCAACCTGAGACAAAGTGGATATACAAAATGAAATCCTTAACCCCCCAGGGCCACAACGTAGACATAGACATTACTTGTTTTGTTGAAAAAAGTTGAGGTTACTACTACTGACCTAACATATGGGAAATGATAGGACCAGATATTCTATGCACACCTTTGAAGTTATACTTTCATTTTTATATACCTCATACCATTTTAGATATTACATTCATTTTTAATGGATTATTATAAGTGTTTTATTAAATACTGTACTGCCTACTTTTGGATAAGATAATTTTTTAAGCAAACAATGATTTTTTAGCAGTCGTATTCTATAATAATTATTTTAGTATATTCTATTCTATAATATCAGTTAATGAATTTGGGCCTATAATTCTAATCATTAATTATCTGTTTCAAATAATACTCAATATTTTTGACCATTATCATAATTACTCGATTGCCATTATACATGAATGAGATATTAATATTTGAATGTATAACATCATATTTTATCCATATTTTGTCAATTATTAATAATTTTAATGGAATGTTGTTCCACTTATTATTGTTCATTTTTATTTGTCATTTTTTAGTTCGCAAGGCGCTTTTTTATGAATAGCAGGGTTTGTTCGCTGGTATTACAGCGAGGTATCCTTGTTTTTTGTTTTTTATTTTTATATTTATTTTTTTTTTTTTTGAGGTTTCATCATTCCAATGGCTTTGAACTTTTAACATATGTGATTACATATCACACATACCATTATTTGTTTTTACGTGTGCTCTAATATCACTGATATATATTACATAACAGAAAAGGACTGTCATATTTTGGCCCCACGCATGCTTATTAGCCACATATATTTAATAATATTTTACCCCCTCTTATTGGTATCGGAAGATACCCATATAACATCAGAGTATGGATAGCATAGTTAAATATTGTATTCAAGCTGATAACACAAAATAAATGGGTTATGGAGCAATATCCGATCCGCTCTAATAGTATAAGTTTTTATCCACAATAAATTGGCCACCAATATCTCCGGATAGGACTCCGGCAAGATGGCTGCAGTAAATCACATGACCATAAATCATCAACAAAATGGCGCCGGCATCTCCGGAGTTCGCGCCTTGCGAGCTATTTAAATGAGACCTGCACTTGACGTCGGCAATGGGCGTACCCCTGAAGAGCGGTGGCCATCTTGGTACCTGTATTTTTACCTTAATCCACGTGGAACGTTTTTAATACATGTAAACTGATATATGAATAATAAATACTACACTATATTAGCATCTCTTGCTGCTGTGGTTGAGCTATCTTTCCCAAGACAAGGGACACTCGCCCTACCTGTACATGGATGATGCTGGAGGATTAACCCCTAAGCTGCCTCTCTGTTCCTGCACACAGATGTGACAGATTGTAACAGATGCCTGCTAATATATAATTTCTGGTGAGTGTACACCAATCTGAGGTGGTGGATTCCCTCCATGGATATATGCACATCTGCACTTTTTCACTTGGATGTATTGCAAATCAACCTGAGGACTATTATTGCTCATTTTTGCTGATTTGATTTTAGATATATTCTGGACATTTGATTCACTTATATGCACAATTGCACTTAATAGAACTTTATTACTTTACATCTATATATCTTATAAGAATTATCGTATATATATTTTCATATTATTTGTGCGTTTATAGCGCTACACTTTATTAATTTACATATTTCTATTGGGACCGTTACCTATGCCCTGAAGTGCTAGCAGCTGCCTGTATACTCATATACATATACTTGTTCTCAATTTTGCGCTCAGTTATATACTTTTTTGATATTAATGTGATACATGAAACAAAAAACACAAAGTATACAAAGCAAGACAGAAACTTCAGATCCAGAGAGAAGAGTTCTGAAAGGATTTATAGCCGGCATGCCCCATAATATCACTAGATGGCAATAGAGGACATATTATAGACACTCAGTACATATAGGACACATGAATAGCTCTTCACCAAAACTATTGTTATCAGCTATTTTAAAAGCACACATATGTATAATTACTCAACAGGTATGATTTATGAAAATCTTTAGCAATGCTTGCTTCAGTCTGTGTGTGCTATAAAAATGACCCAGAGAAAATGAGCCCAAACTAGAGGTTTTTTGACGTATGGGTAAGTATGGTTCTTGATGTAACAGCACTACCAGCTCAATCTTCTTACAGTAAACCCAGAATATGAACCAGACTTTTATCATGTTGTGTATGATAGGACATAATGTCTTCAATGAACTTGTACCCCAGGTTTGTTCTTCTGTACAGACCCCCCACCCCCGAGATCCCCAAACTTTAAATTTCTTAGGCACTAGCTCACTCCCTTCCACTCACAGGGCATCACTGTTAGTTAATGAGGTTGCCCATCGTAGTGATGGGCTAGTAGTAAAGCACAGGAGCAAAAGGGGTGGGCTAGAACCGCAGACCAGGAAACTAGTTGCTAATCAGAAGAACGGTCAGTGTTCATTTTGTCGACAAAAATATTTTCGTTGAATAAAGTTAAAACTATTTTAGTCGACTAAAGTACGGCTAAAACTAAAACAATTCAGTACAACTAAAACAAAAATGGCATTTTAGTCAAAAGACTATGACTAAAACTAAATCGAGATTAGATGTAAAAATTAACACTGCAGTATCACATAAGAATAAGTGGAGGCCAACTACTAAGCTGCTGAAAGAAAAAAAATAAGAAAAAGGCTTTTCTTATTTTTTTATTAATATTTAATGTTGGTAATATATTCAGGTAATATGGGAAATGACATTACAGCCAATTTGGTTTAGATTTTTTTTGTTTGTTTTTTAATTTTAAAGTTGCATTTCTATTTGTAAAAAAGCAATATTTTGTTTGTTTATGAAATTTGTTTTTATTTATAAAGACAATATATATCTGGGCTAAATCTGTGTCTGTAGAGCATGTTCAAACCCTAACACCATAAATAGCATGTTATTAGATTTATGATTATAAATAGCATGTTATTAGATTTATCATTTAACTAAATCTATTATGATTGAACTAAATCCATTAGATTTTAGTCAACTAAAATGTAGGAGATTTGAGTCAACTAAAATCTCCTGGATATTTTAGTCAACTAAAATACAACTAAAACAATTCAGATGTTTAAATACGACTAAAACTAAAACAACTCAGATTTCTAAAGTACGACTAAAACTAAAATGGCATTTTAGTCAAAAGACTATGGCTAAAACTAAATTGAAATTCTATAAAATAATACTGCATTACAGATCTTCTTTTCATTCACAATTATTCAAGTTGCAATATTATTTATAGCATTTCAAACAATATTATCACTTAAAAAGTGTAGTTAAACTCAAGAGCAAAAATATAATATATTGCAGTTTAGCAATCCTTAAAGTATAACTAGAGGCAAAATATTATTTTAGTTTTTGATATGGTGGAGAGAGATTAGAACACCTGTCTGCTTTTTATTGCTGTCTGTGCCCCTGTTCTATAGTTTAATTACAGTATTACGGTATGTGTATGTATGATTGTAAGTTAGGGACATTAGATTCTCGCTCATTGAGGGTTAGGGTCTGATGTGAATGTACAATATATATGTAAAAGCGCTCCGTAAATTGACGGCGCTATATAAGTATATAGCGCCTTCAATTTACGCAGCACTTTTACATATATATTGTACATTCACATCAGTCCCTAATCCTCAAGGGGTGTACAATCTAAGGTATTAAAAGTATTTGAACAAAGTGTCCCCAAAAGCGGTTACAGAAAGGACCATGCAGTAAACCATGTATAAGTATAACAAAAACTGAATTTATTATATAATATTGAGTATGAATGCATAGAGATTGCCAATCAAGTGACAAAAAATACAATTAACCAAACATCAATATCCATCACCTCACCCCAGACAACATTGTCTGTTCCCCATAAAACCATTAAAATAAACCATGGCGTTGCGGTACGACCCTATATTCGAAAGAATAATTAGCCAGGCAGCAACTACCACCGGTCGTCTGTCAGGCTATTTCTTAACACTACCCTATGGGCTAGCTATACTGTAGTATGAAAAATATTGCATGGACTATAGTAGATTAGCAAAGAACTATCCAACTGTGACTGTGTGGATCCGATCACTGGATTAATATCATGTAACGTAAAGTCTATAAAGGTATAAAGGTATATCTAATCCCACAGTATACGTCACTGGATATAGTTTGCAAATAGGTGGAAAATAGAGCAAGCAGCTGTTGGCACAGATTTGTCTGTGCAGGTAAAGTTCACAACAGAGAAATAACGACAAGGATTCATAAGTGTAGAGGTTATAAGCAAGCATGGGCAGTTCAGCATAGGCTCCTAGTTTTATAGAGCAATAAAATCAAGGTGATCCTCTGTATATGTAGATTGAGCATAATTACTCACCACTGGGCTGTTCAGCCTAAATACAATTTCGCTCACACTTTCTGCTTGGGATATTGCATCCTCTATAGGAATGCTGTGCTGTAATGGTTGCCGTCAAGGCTCGTCAAACTCTTTATCATCCGTTACACATTTGTGTTACACGTCTATGCCGCTGTGCATGTTTCCACTCAATCATTATTTACTCCATGCACGTTTGCTTCTCCCATTGTGTGTATGGGCTGCTCCAGTGGATCATGGCCATTCGTGATGTCACTGACATGTGACGTCGTTTTTTAGGAGTTAATAACATCTCTCTGTTTCATAAGCTTTTTTCCTGTCCTTCCTTATTTGAGAGTGTGAGTAGCCTCATTATTATAAAGGTCACATGCCTCCTTTCTGAACTCACTGATATCGAAACAATTCCTACGACTCTGCAGAAATTGTCCAATTGGAATCCCATCAATCAGTGAACAAGGGTGGTGACTTTTTGTTTGCAACAATGTATTTGCTGCCGCAGGTTTAGGTGAAGTCTTTGTGGACAGTTTGCCATCCTCAAGTTTTATACTAACATCTAGGAATTTCTTTCCTGCCATATGTGAAGGTAAGTTTGATATTCCTAAAGTTGTTATTCAGATCCTCGATAAATTGATTTAAATCCTCTGTACTCTCTTTCCAGACAATGAAAACATCGTCAATGAACCTCAGCCATACTTTCACATGTTCAAGATACAGTGACAATTTATATACCCTCTGCTCCTCTCAGTATCCTAAGTGAAGGCATGCATATGAGGGGGCCCAAGGGGCCCCCATGGACGTACCTCTGGTCTACTGATAAAAGCCATTATTGAACTGGAAGGAGTTGCTATTGAGAGCAAGTTCCAGAAGTTCAATAATAAATTCATTCTAAATAGTATAGAAAAGAAAAAAAGGGGTAGATGGGCGCAAAAGGGGCAAATAATGTTAAAAATCATACAGATCTACAATCAAAACAGAAAACGTAATAGAAATTCATCAAATGTCCATGATATGAATTCTATGTGGACACCAGTGGCAGCACCCTCCAGAGTAAAGCTGAGGCTCTGTAAACTGTATAAGAAAAGAATACAGAGGAGCGCCAGACTAAGTGCAGTATATTTACAGTTCTGTGTATTAAAAATAAGCAAATTGGGAAGTCACTATTAGACAGATGTGATTTAGCATGTAAAATCATGTGGGAAG
Organism: Staurois parvus; assembly: GCF_062004578.1. Classification (NCBI taxonomy): domain Eukaryota; kingdom Metazoa; phylum Chordata; class Amphibia; order Anura; family Ranidae; genus Staurois; species Staurois parvus. Next base: position 260,181 of record NW_028317937.1, on the reverse strand, counting down.
GTCCCCATGGTAATCCGGTGGATGGAGTAGTCGTCCCAATCCAGGCAGGAGCAGAGGTGAGTGTCCAGATGCTACTGGAACCAGCGTGGAATGCAAAGCTGGCTTTGTACTGGAGGTGATGACACCAAGGAGAAGTCACTCCGTACAGGGGGCGGTAACACGTTTCGAAGCCTCCGCTTCTTTGTCAGACCTGATTGGCTGAGGAGGTAGGGTAGACATATAAAGGCTGTTGGGGAAGACTGGAGCTGAAGGAGCACCTCGCGGTCTAAAAGGGAACTCTAACCTTGACATACATATTGTAATATATGAAAATCAATAATAAAACTCTCTAAAAAATACCCTCAACGATCTCATCGAAGTGTGGGATGATGGTTATGAGGAAGATGAAGAAGTAGTCTTCTGGACCCAACGATTAGCTAGTTCACCACCAATAAAACATATCTCCTTTAGATCCAAGTCAGTGTTTAATCCCACTCATAACAAAGGTCCATACCTAGAGTCATTTTACCAAGTAGTTACACTGAATTGATTAATATGTGCAAGACAGAAGCCCGTAAAGTTAAGAAAATCCAAAAATCCTCATTCAACCTTAGCTATTTGGAAAATAAGGCCTTAGAATCCCTCAGTCACAACAGAGACATTGTAATCAAAATAACAACAGTCCCTACCCTCAAGGGGTGTACAATCTAAGGTCTTAAAAGTATATGAACAAAGTGTCCACCAAAAGCGGTTACAGAAAAGACCATGCGGTAAACCATGTATAAGTATAACAAAAAACTGAATTTATTACCGTATTTGCCGGCGTATAAGACGACTTTTTGACCCTTGAAAATCTTCTCAAAAGTCGGGGGTCGTCTTATACGCCGGTACACATGTTAGGGGGGCTGCGGCATTAAGTACAGGGGTTTGCAGGGGCTGATGTCTCTTACCTGGATCCAGTCCCACGACGATCCGGTCCAGGAAGCGCGGCGTCTCCTTCAGTTCGGCCACTGGATGTTCGTGCGGCTGCTCGGCTCCGCCTCCTCACCGGTGATTGGCCGCCAGAACTGTAGCTCAGGAAAGGCACACAGGCGGCCAATCACCGGCGAGGGGGCGGAGCCGAGTGGCCCCGCGAAAATTGAGTGCCGGAGCAGCAGGTAAGTGTTCTGTGTAGAGGTGCTGCTGCAACCACATATGCTGGCTGCAGCAGCACCATACGAGAACAGGGTCAGCAAGTCTCAGTGGGAGGAATAGTGCCCCATCATTGGTGTCACTGATACCAATGATGGGGCACTATTCCTCCCACTGATACCAATGATGGGGCACTATTCCTCCCACTGACACCAACGATGGGGCACTATTCCTCCCCCCCACTGACACCAACGATGGGGCACTATTCCCCCCCCCACTGACACCAACGATGGGGCACTATTCCACCCCCCACTGACACCAATGATGGGGCACTATTCCACCCCTCACTGACACCAATGATGGGACACCATTCCTCCCACTGACACCAATGATGGGGCACTATTCCTCCCACTGACACCAATGATGGGGCACTATTCCTGCCACTGATACCAATGATGGGGCACTATTCCTGCCACTGATACCAATGATGGGGCACTATTCCTCCCACTGACACCAATGATGGAGCACTATTCCTCCACTGATACTAACGATAGGGCACTATTCCTGCCACTAATGCCAATGATGGGGCACTATTCCTGCCACTAATACCAATGATGGGGCACTATTCCTCCCACTGACATCAATGATGGGGCACTATTCCTCCCACTGATACCAATGATGGGGCACTATTCCTTCCACTGATACCAATGATGGGGCACTATTCCTCCCACTGATACCAATGATGGGGCACTATTCCTCCCACTGACATCAATGATGGGGCACTATTCCTCCCACTGGTGTGCATTGGAAGAGGGGTAGTCTTATACGGCGAGTATAGCCCAAACACATCATTTTAGCAGGAAAAGTAGGGGGTCGTCTTATACGCTCAGTCGTCTTATACGCCGGCAAATACGGTATATAATATTGAGTATGAATGCATAGAGATTGCCAATCATGTGACAAAAAAGGCAATTAACCAAACATCAATATTCATTTAGTCAATTGTGTCAGTTTTTCTTCAGCATCATCTTCATCCATTTTATCCTCCTCCATTAGAGACATCAATATTTCAAGAGCTTCTTTATCTTCTATGGATGTTTCATCCTCGGTCATCAGATTATTTTCTTTTTTTATCATGAACTAATCTGAGGAAAACTTTCCTCAAAAATAGATTAACATTCATCCATACTGATGAAAAGACATCCCTTTATTTAATAGTTGTATGTGTCTCTGATTGAGTGGGAATTCTGAAAGAATAATAACCTTCTGGTCCTAAAATACTAATACTAAGATTCACAAGGACCCAAAAAATCCACAGGGCCGCTCAACAGTATCAGTCATTAATGGACCTCTTGAAAGAACAGGCAAGTACATAGACCTGCTCCTTAAAGAAATGGGAACAGGTTTGAAATCGTATGTCAGGGACACCAAAATGTGCTGGCTAAGATCTTGGAAGTAGAGATTGATGGGGATTCATTATTGGTGGGAGTGGATGTTGAGTCCCTCTATACATCAATTCCCCTTGAATGTGGGTGGACAGAATGAATTTATTATTGAACTTCTGGAACTTGCTGTCAATAACAACTTCTTCCAGTACAATTATGGCTTTTATCAGCAGACTAGAGGTATGTCCATGGGGGCCCCTTGGGCCCCCTCATATGCGCGCCTTCACTTAGGATACTGGGAGTATGGCTGAGGTTCATTGACAATTTTTTCATTGTCTGGAAAGGGAATATAGAGGATTAAAATAATTATTGAGGAACTGAATAACAACTTTATGAATATCAAACTTACTTTCATATATAACAGGAAAGAAATTTCATTCCTAGATGTCAGTATAAAGCTTGAGGATGGCAAACTGTCTACTAAGACTTTTCCTAAACCTACAGCAGCAAATACACTGTTGCAAACAAAAAATCACCACCCTCGTTCACTGATTGATGGGATTCCAATTGGACAATTTCTGTGGTGTCGTAGGAATTGTTCCGATATCAGTGAGTTCAGAAGGGAGGCACATGATCTTTATATGAGGTTTAAACGACAATGCTACTCACACTCTCAAATAAGGAAGACAAGAAAAAAGCTTATGAAACAGAAAGAGAGATGTTATTAGCTTCTAAAAAAGGTCGTCACATGTCAGTGACACCACGGATGGCCATGATCCACTGGGGCAGCCCATACACACAATAGGAGAAGCAAACATGCATGAAGTACATGATGACTTAGTGGAAACATGCACAGCGGCATAGCCGTGTAACACAAATGCTATGTCTTATGGATGGTAAAGAGTTTGACAAGCCTTGACAGCAACCATTACAGCACAGCATTCCTATAGAGGATGCAATATCCCAAGCAGAAAGGGTGAACTAAATTGTATTTAGGCTGAACAGCCCGGCGGTAATTACGCTCAATCTACATATACAGCTGATCACTTTGACTTTATTGCTCTATAAAACTAGGAGCCTATGTTGAACTGCCCATGCTTGCTTATAACCTCTACACTTATGAATCCTTGCCATTATTTTTCTGCAGAGAACTTTACTTGCATAGACAAATTTGTGCCAACAGCTGTTTGCTTTATTTTCCACCTATTTGCACACTATATCCAGGGACGTATACTGTGGGATTAGATATACCAGCATATCCTATTAAGGATTATTTAAACCAGCAAAGGAGCCAATCATTTGGATTTTATGCTACATGATATTAATCCAGTCAAATAGTTCTTTGCTAATATACTATAGTCCATGCAATATTTTTCATACTCCAGTTTAGCTAACCCATAGGGTGGTGTTAAGAAATAGCCTGACAGACGACCGCTGGTAGTTGCTGCCTCGCTAATTATTCTTTTGAATATAGGGCCATACTGTGATGTCATGGTTTATTTTAATGGTTTTAAGGGGAACAGACAAGGTGAGGTGATGGATATTGATGTTTGGTTAATTGCCTTTTTGTCACATGACTGGCAATCTCTATGCATTCATACTCCATATTATATAATAAATCCAGTTTTTTGTTATACTTATACATGGTTTACCGCATGGTCCTTTCTGTAACCGCTTTAAGTAGACACTTTGAGTACTTTTAAGCTGCTCAGGGGTGGACTGACCATTTGGAAACTCAGGCACTGTCCAAGGGCCCGGAGTCAGTAGGGGGCCCCATGAGATGTCCCGGTACCTTTTTCATAAACTTTTTTGAGTTTGGGCAAGGACACAGGGGCCCCATGATCCCCTATTTCCGGGGGCCCCATGAGTTGTCAGTCTGCCCCTGAAGCTGCTAGTTATGTTTGGTTACTGGACCACACATATTTATAATGTAACAGATACCTAGAATATTTTTAACCTCCTTCCGTATTTTGATTAAATTTAGCGTACAATCTAAGGTCCCTAACGTACATTCATACATACACATACTAGGGCCAATTTAGACAGGATCCAATTAACCTACCAGGATTTCTTTGAAGTGTGGGAGGAAACCAGAGGACCCAGAGGAAACCCACGCAAGCACAGGGAGAACATGCAAACTCCAGGCTGGTGGTGCCTCAACCAGCGACCCTAGTACTGCCAGGCCGAATTGCTAATGCTGTTTCTTAAAACATTCCTTTTATTATTCAACATGTAAAGGTACACCCTCATCGCTATGAAACTTGCATTTCTAGCCATTTTTAATCAAGTTACTTGCTTAAGCCTAAGTTTATTTATTTACTTATTTATTTATTTATTTTATTTAAATCAGTTTAGGGATGATACTTACAATCAGTGTGAAGTGTCCCTTGTGCTTCTTGCTGATTGGAATCTGAAGTCATCTCCTCCCCCCATACCCCTGCAGCCTTAATCTTCCAGTGCTGTGGGGATTTAATACAGTGGCTGGACCTGGGCAAGAGTGCTGACTATACCCACCCTTTCCAATCCCCTTCATTATTCACAGACGTTGTGCTATACTTTCCAACAATGAAAATCACCCATCCTTCATTTGCTATGTGACAGCAGCGGATGGCACCCCACAGACCACAGCAGAATGATGAGATGCGATAACTTACACTTTTACTAGCCAATGTCACATTAGTAAAGTATAGTAAATGTTTCAGCGCTGTGCAGTGTCCCTAAATTAAGGCAACATCACTAGGTTATCATAAAGAAATGCTGGTGGCATCTCATCATTCTGTTGTGATCTGTGCAGCGGCATTCACTGTTGTCACTATGCAACCATCTGTGGAAAGCTCTATAAATGAAGGCTGGGTCCTTTTCATTGATGATGGCACTTTGATTCACTCTTGCCAGTCTGTTCAAACTGAATAAAAAAAATACAAAGTGTCTGATTCATAAAAAAATGGAGAACACAGGGAAGCAGGGATAGGTGCTAGGTTCAGATAAATAGATTTAGTTTGTGTTTTGATAGGAAAACTTAGTTACCACACTGTAGTCAGTGTGGCTGTGATTGTTTGTTAGGTAAAAGCATAGTTTAATCACTGTACTCATTGAAGCTGCATTCTACTAATCAGGTCTGCTCAGTGTGTTCAGCTGCTGCCAGTCTGATAGCTCCCTCTGCATCCAGAGAGCTTGAGAAGTTTCTGGATGAAAGCTGTGAAGATGGCAGCATGAATATTGATACAGCCCTGGCTTATCCCAGAGAAGCAAGCTTTGATGCCATGGTGGGAGACTGTATATATATATATATATTCAGTGAGTATATTGATCTAGGGGTCTTTTTTTTGGAGAGGATTGGTCCAGCCTGGGGGGAAGGGGGGGGGGGGTGTCAAGCTGTCCTCCCAGGCAATGCTGCTGTGTCTGTTGTCATGAGGCCACAGGTGGGTGACCTGCAGACCTAGATGCTGAGGTCCTGGAGCTAAAGAAAGCTGACTGAAGGGGGCTGTCCGCTGAAGATCTGATCTGGTATCATCGGAGTAAGGTGTCACTTTGGAATTTGGAAGGAGGCAACCAGCAATCCTTGGGCCTTGAGTGAGTACAGGCGCTTATGAAAGATCTTGGGGACATTTCTGCTTTTGCCATCCCTCTGGTGCCAGAGAGTCAGCTGTGGATCTACTTAAAGGGGACACTAGCTTTGTCCAGATAATCTTTTACTTAAAGGGACTCTGCTCTTGTGGCTCTAGTTACAGTTAACTATTACTACTACATTAAAGCTGAAGTCTACTGTTTGCTACAAACACAGACTTTATTATAGCTTGTCCTGAAGAATACCTAAGTCCTCAAGTGTACATAGTTCTTTTTTTTTTTGAGTATCCCACCTAATTCCCTCAACCCTACCCAAATTCTCCAAAAATAGAAACCACAAAAAACACGCCTAGACTGGTTATTGAAGTAATGTGTGAATGAGCCTGTGTGCCTGGCAGTGAGGCAAATATTGTGGGGAAATCTGGACAGTATCCCTGCGGCTCCTACGGCAGTAGTGCTACACTAGCCATTTGAAATGCTTGTAAAATGTTTCCGTGAAACCTAACTGGTTGCTATTGGCAGTAACTTAACTTTTTGTCCTAACATTTTGCTTGGCAGTTTTTAGGAATCAGATTGCATGGCTTTTCTATAACTGCTTTACATATAAGAGTAAGCAAATATTGACATCCCATGAAAATTATTTTTATATAAGCACAATGATGCATAATACGTAAAGGAATAATTTACACCGTATATAGAACTACAGTATATAAACAAGATCAGTCTTCTAAACCCAATACCATTTAATGTAGTTAATAAAACAGTGAATATGTGTTACATATTTATCTTTTATTGTCATGGATAGAAAAAAGAGGAAGGACACAAGAGATAGAAAAATAGAAAAAAATAGCACTGTGGTCTCTGACCTTTACATTTAGGAGGCAAGTTACACCCAAAACTGTGAACAGCAGATGGGGATTATACAATGACTGAAAGCACATTGATGTGCCTGGCATATGCTGGCATGGGGTGTGCCAGCAGCAAATGTTTTTATGTCATATGGTACAATAGTCGTACAACGATCAATGTATTCTAAATAAATGTCATGTGGGTATCATTCTGGTGGGGAGTGTGTGTGTGGGGGATCTTTGATTCTTTCACTTACTTATGTAATATAACCTTACAATACCAGCTCATTTGTATATTTGTCACAATGTCCCTTAGCTTTCCTTTGTGTCTTATGGTGACAGTAGAGCAGTGGTTACAGTATCATCTTTCTGTACCGGTACAGTATACCCTAGTTATTAGCCTAGTATGGGCTAATACTCTAATATTCTCTGCACTATAGACCCTTCAGGTTTTGTCACCATGCAAACCAAGAACACATGGAGGGAATTCATATTTTGCCCTAGAAAACATGGGCTGTGTCCACCAATACATACTGGCAACATATTAATAGACAGTAGCATTTACAACAAGATATCATGCCACCTTATAGTATGCAAGAATTTAGCTCTTGAACTCTGTTATGAGTGTGCTTGGGTAGTGGAGTCTGTCTGATACATATAAATAACAATTCCAGTTAATAAATATGCCTCACGCTATGTACAATATACACATGGAATGCCCGTGTGCTCATTTTGGCATGGCTATTAAATCATGATGACTTCACACATAGTTCTTCACTGCATCATCAAGATCCATGGAAAATTTTGAGCGCTCTGTAAATAGAAAATAACATATCAATATTCCTTTATTTAACACAATCCTGAAATCACAGAAAACAGTAATAAGCCTAATATCAATCTTGCTTGAGATGGCATCCTGCAAGGACACAGTGACATTACAAACTTGTATCCTGTAGCAGATGTTTTCCACACTGGGCAGGATGATTTGGACCAGCCCAATCTTGTCTTGGCCCTCTATGATGGACATACCCTTGAAGGGCATTTCAGAGGGAGGACTCCACCACAGGCAGACCAGGGTCCTGAACCCTGTGGCCAACTTGGACCTGAGCCCTGTGGCCAACTCAACATCACGTGCCAAGGTGAGCACCCATGCAGGATCTAGTACCCAAAGTGACTTTATAGGTCAACCCTACATTTTATTCCAAAACTAAAACTCAAGAGAAGTAAGCTTAGAAAGAAGATGTCCATCATCTAAAGACATCAGCAAAAATGAGGCTTTCTGGGAATTGGAGGAGTTATATAGGGGATTTCCCTGAAGTATTTTTTTCTGTGTCTAAGGACATGAAGGTAGCTGCATACAGTGGGGATCGAAAGTTTGGGCACCCCAGCTAAAAATTTGTATTAATGTGCATAAAGAAGCCAAGGAAAGATGGAAAAAGCTCCAAAAGTTATCAAATTACAGATTAGACATTCTTATAATATATCAACAAAAGTTAGATTTTATTTCCATCATTTACATTTTCAAAATAACAGAAAACAAAAAAATGGCGTCTGCAAAGGTTTGGGCACCCTGCAGAATTTATAGCATGCACTGCCCCCTTTGCAAAGCTGAGACCTGCCAGTGTCATGGATTGTTCTCAATCATTGTCTGGGAAGACCAGATGATGTCAATCTCAAAGGTTTTAAATGCCCAGACTCATCTGACCTTGCCCCAACAATCAGCACCATGGGTTCTTCTAAGCAGTTGTCTAGAAAACTGAAACTGAAAATAGTTGACGCTCACAAAGCTGAAGAAGGCTATAAGAAGATAGCAAAGCGTTTTCAGATGTCAATATCCTCTGTTCGGAATGTAATTAAGAAATGGCAGTCATCAGAAACAGTGGAAGTTAAAGCAAGATCTGGAAGACCAAGAAAAATATCAGACAGAAAAGCTCGCAGGATTGTGAGAAAAACAATTCAAAACCCACGTTTGACTGCACGATCCCTCCAGAAAGATCTGGCAGACACTGGAGTTGTGGTACACTATTCCACTATAAAGAGATACTTGTACAAATATGGTCTTCATGGAAGAGTCATCAGAAGAAAACCTCTTCTACGTCCTCACCACAAAAATCATCGTTTGAACTTTGCAAATAAACATATAGACAAGCCTGATGCATTTTGGAAACAAATTCTGTGGACCGATGAGGTTAAAATTGAACTTTTTGGCCGGAATGAGCAAAGGTACGTTTGGAGAAGAAGGGGCACAGAATTTAATGAAAAGAACCTCTGTCCAACTGTTAAGCATGGGGTTGGATCAATCATGCTTTGGGGTTGCGTTGCAGCCAGTGGCAGAGGGAACATCTCACGAGTAGAAGAAAAAATGGATTCAATAAAATTTCAGCAAATTTTGGACGGTAACTTGATGCCATCTGTGAAAAAGCTGAAGTTAAAGAGAGGATGGCTTCTACAAATGGATAATGATCCTAAACACACCTCGAAATCCACGGGGGATTACATCAAGAGGCGTAAACTGAAGGTTTTGCCATGGCCTTCACAATCTCCTGACCTCAACATAATTGAAAATCTATGGATAGACCTTAAAAGAGCAGTGCGTGACAGACAGCCCAGAAATCTCAAAGAACTGGAAGACTTTTGTAAGGAAGAATGGGCAAAGATACCTCAAACAAGAATTGAAAGACTCCTGGCTGGCTACAAAAAGCGTTTACAAGCTGTGATACTTGCCAAAGGGGGCAGTACAAGATATTAACTCTGCAGGGTGCCCAAACGTTTGTAGACGCCATTTTTTTGTTTTCTGTTATTTTGAAAGTGTAAATGATGGAAATAAAATCTAACTTTTGTTGACATATTATAAGAATGTCTAATCTGTAATATGATGCCTTTTGGAGATTTTTCCATCTTTCCTTGGCTTCTTTATGCACATTAATACAAATTTTTAGCTGGGGTGCCCAAACTTTCAATCCCCACTGTATAACCTATATTATAAGACTAAAATCATGTGTCCTGTACTGTACGATTAAGAAATATATATTTTCTTGATTCAGCCTTTCATTGTACACAGAATTAATAAAAAATCAACAGAATGGAATCTAAAGTAATTATCTTAAAATCAAAATGATAAAATCAAAGCAAAAGCAAACCTTTTATGGGCTGTGAGTAAAAGACACAAGGAGTATGTATGCAAAAATATAATTTAGGTACTCCCCTTTATTAGCCATTTTTCCACTTACTATTACATTTATTACTGAGGGTACGCTAATGATAATTGCCATTGACAGGATGAAGCCTAGAGATAAAGGAGTTGCATAACATTTTTGTATTTAAATGGATGATGTAACTACTAATGTAGAATGAAATGACAGGTCAACCTGGAGTTCACTGTACTGCATAAAGGATACACGTGACCTAAAGTCTTGTGTTTTGATATAGCCGTAGAGCATGTTGTAGGCTTCAAATATCTTTATAAACTACTGTAGGAGATGCATGATCCTCCCTATATAAACTTTAAAAGACATATAGATACCTGCACAGCTGCCCGAATGACGGACCCCTATAGATCGTCCTAAGAAACAAGTAGCTCTTCGAAGATGACAGGCAGAGGGATAGGTGACATTGTTGTTTCCACACAGCATGTATTCAGATGCAAGCATTGGGCAGGGGGATGTACGGCACATTACGCAGTGGGCACTTCCTGTCTGGTCCACAACACAAGAATGTGTCCCTGGGCAAACCACATTGGAGCACGACTCTGGAAGAGAATAGAACAGCTATTGATTTCCAAGACACAGAGCATCATTGTGTTCCATACATGAAATGCAGCAAGAAAGTTTTGCATCAGCTGTATGCTGTGTGTCCATGAGTTGTTACATTCACTTGGATGAACTGATGGATAAAAAGGATGCTGAACAGGGCAGTAATGTCACCCAACAGATTCTTATATTTTAAGTTATTTAAACAACTAGTTCTCTAACTCCAAACACTCTTTGCCTTCTGACCCATAGGCAATTTTGGATGCAGTTCCACTCCACATACTCTAATTTCTCAAGAGAGGTTAGTGTTCTCATCTTCAAAGTGTTGCTAAACCTACAACAGTAAAATCAGCCTGTAAATGCAGTAAAGCATGCTTGTTGTACTCACTGCGGAACCTAAGGGGTTAATCCTCTGCATTGTGTAAAAAGGCTGTTTGATCCTGGTTTCTCTGCTCCCTCCTTTGTTTAAACAACCAGCTCTTATCTCCTGATAAGACAGACTAAAGCATAGGCATTGTGCACAGCTAGAGAGGTTTTTTTTTTTTGGGAATGCATGTGATCAGCACAGGGCCAATCAGCACTGGTCAGACAGAGGTCAGGGGTTTTGCATCCTCCGAAAGCAGAAGGAAAACTCCTCCTACAAGCTTTAGCTAGTGCTTGTCTGAACACTGATAAAAGCCATAAGACTGCTCTAACTTCTGATGAGAAAAGGTAATTAGCAGTTTATATGTCCTAAAATAATTGCATTTCCATGTTCTGTGTACTGTGGGAGACCAGATATAGTGAATGCAGGGTCCTGGGTTTAGTAACACTTTAATACTATTCCATTTACATCTCTGCAAATTCATATTAATGATAATGGCAGATTCATTTTTATCCGTTGTAAACTCACTGGTATGTTTTGTCTTTTAGCTAATGTGTATACAATTGTACTCAAAAGTTTGCACACCCTGTCAGAAATTGTGAAATTTGGGCACTGATATTGAAACTATGACTGATCATATAAAAAAAACCTGTCTTTTATTTAAGGATAGTGATCATATGAAGCCATTTATTATCACATAATTGTGTGGCTCCTTTTTCAATCATAATGATAACAGAAATTGCCCAAAATGGCCCTTATCAAAATGTTTGACCTTGGTACATACGCACAAGGCAATACACACAGGTTAAAATTGCTATTAAAGGTTTATTTCCCACATCTATGGCTTTTTAAATTGCAATTAGCATCTGTGTATAAATAGTCAATGCGTTTGTTAGCTCTCATACTAGATACTGAGCCATGGGGAGCAGAAAAGAACTGTCAAAAGACCTGTGTAACCAGGTAATGAAACATTATAAAGATGGAAAAGGATGTAAAAATATATCCAAAAACCTTGAATATGCCAGTCAATGCTGTTCAATCACCTTTTAAGAAGTGGAATGTTTGTGGATCTCTTGATACCAAGGTCGATTTTCCAAAAAGAAGCCTTTACTGCATCAATGCCACAAAAAAGCGCACATACAATATGCCCGACAACACCTTGACACGCCTCACACCTGTTTTTTTTGGCATTGGCTCAGTAAAGGCTTCTTTCTTGATAAGCTCTCTCCCTGCCACACACGCCCTCAGTTTCCTGGGGGTCCTACCCCATTTTCAAGAATATTATTGGAGTTAAGTTTAAGAGACGTGTTGAGGAAACAAAACTCTACTAGAAAATGTTACTCTTGTTCTTTTTCCTTAGTTACCTCCTCTGATTATGCCCCTTACAGTGTATCCGACCACTCCTCCCTGTGGGTAAAAGTGGATGTGTTGAGACCACTTAAAACAGCTAGTTCTCAGAGCTCCTAATGTTCACTGCTAAATTGCCCATAAAAGAAAAATCCATTACTAACAGGCAGACCCATTGTATTTTCCATGGTGGGTGGGTGGAAGAACCTGTGGAGACAGAGATGCAGCGATCTCACACTCAATATTTGCAGAGATATGAGAAGGATGAGGCCTATAATTGGTAGAAAGCAAAACTGATGAAGAATAGGCTGTTGTGGTCTACAGTAATGTAAATAAGTCATCTCTGCATAAGATAGCAGAAAGGAATGCTTGGCCCAACTGTCTGCTTTTGGGATCTTTGTCAAATTAGATTACACAGGTCTGCGACTAAAAAGCTGTTTGATTATTTTCATTTAATTTCCATGTATTTTGGTGTGCTGAAAACAAATAAAATATTGAAAATACTCCTAGACATCATGATTTGCCACAAAGTGCAAAATTGTCTTCAAATTTATCAAATATTTTTAATTTTTGGTACTTTTTTTATATTAGGGGTTTTTAACCAAATTTAAAGTCCAAATTACTGTTAATTAATTCACATAAGTACATTTAAGATATAAAATGACAAAAAAACCTTAAGGGGGTTGTCCGAGTTATGTAAAAAAAAATATAGCACTGTAAATCTGATGGTCAGCAATATATACATAAGCTAAGCAAGTTTTAGGGGAAAAAAAATCTATTTCCTCATTTCCCTAGTTCTCTTCTGGCCCTTTGTTGTTATTTGCAGGTAAACAATCTCTGCCCCTCCCCCCTGCAAAGGGGGTGAATACAAGTGCAGCTCTGAGTGACATGTCTGACTACTGGGATACTCAGCAGCATGCTGTATGTGTAAGCTTCAGCCCTGAGTCTGTGCTTCTAATGGTAGAAGGGGTTAATCTTTCCTGAAGAATCCAGTGGGAGGGAGACACAGGGCAGTTCTGGTCAGTGCAGGGGGGCATGGCCAGCATTGTGACCTCTCTGTACAGACACAGAGCTGCTCTCTCCTGCAGTCCACACTTGTGCACAAATCATCATCAGGTTCTTGGTTCTAGGCTGTTCACACTTTTTCATCGCAGTTCGTGTTAGATCGTCATTCTTCAACCGTTATGTTATGGCTCCGCGAAAGTGTATTAATTCGCCAGACAGTTTCTGTTTCATCTGTGGTGAATATACAGTGTTGAAGCAACAGCAGAATATTACAGACTTTGTGAAAAAAAGTATACTTTGCATACTTTGGACTAAAAATTGGAGATCAAGCTAAAGTTTGGGCACCTCATAAAGTGTGCAAACGGTGTGTTGAGGACCTCCGAAACTGGTTCAAGGGTAAGAAAAAATCTTTCCGTTATGGGATTCCTATGGTATGGCGAGAGCAAAAGAACCATAGTGACGATTGTTACTTTTGTTCATGCGATGTGAAAGGGTTTAATTCTAAATGGAAGCATTCCATTTCATACCCCAATCTTCACTCAGCAATTCCTCCCATCCCCCATGGCACAGATATACCAGTACCCAAGCCCCCTGCTACCTTGGAAGAGATACCTAGCTCCGATTAAAGTGAAGTCATACCTGAACCAGATGACGAATCAAGTTCTGACTTTGAAGATGATACAAGACCAAAATTGTTTTCTCCGGAGGAGATGAATGATTTGGTAAGAGACTTGAATCTTCCCAAAGATGCCGCTGAGTTACTCGGATCAAGGCTGAAAAGCAGGAATTTATTGTTGCCAGGAGTGTCATCTTCATGGTTCAGACATCGTGAAAAGGAGTTTGTTCCTTACTTCGCCCAGGAAGACAAGTTGGTTTATTGCATCGATGTCGAAGGTCTGATGGGTCAATTTAGAATCCAATATGATTCAGAGCAATGGCGTCTTTTTATAGATTCTTCAAAAAGAAGTCTCAAAGCAGTTTTACTCTACAACGGTGGTTTTTACGCTTCCATACCTGTAGGTCATTCCATACACTTGAAGGAAACCTACGAGAACTTGGAATTGGTTCTTCATAAACTTAAATATGAAGACCATGGTTGGCAAGTGTGTGGGGACTTGAAGGTCTTGTGCATACTGCTCGAGCAACAAGCTGGGTATACCAAATACCCTTGTTTTCTGTGTCGAGACCGACAAAATCACTGGACCAAGAAGAGTTGGCAGCCGAGGGTGCTAACAGTCGGTGAAAAAAATGTCCTCCGAGAAACTTTGGTACCTTCCCATAAAGTTCTTCTACCACCTCTCCACATAAAATTGGGACTGATGAAGCAATTTGTAAAATCACTTCCAAGAGATGGAGAATGCTTCAAATACTTGGTCACCAAGTTTCCAGGCCTGTCGGAGGCAAAATTGAAGGAAGGTGTGTTCGTCGGACCAGATATTAGAAGGCTTATAGTTGATCAAGAGTTTGTCAATACCATGATGGATCATCAAAAAGAAGGGTGGATTGCATTTAAAGAAGTCGTACAGAAATTTTTAAGCAATAACAAAGACCCTCACTACAAAAAGATCGTCGGACGAATGTTGAAAGCATTTCAAGCTGTAGGTTGCCTGATGAGTTTGAAAGTGCATTTCCTCCAGTCCTGACTACTTTCCTGAAAATTTGGGAGCTGTGAGTGAGGAACATGGTGAACGATTCCACCAAGACATTAAAGAGATGGAAGGGAGATACCAGGGAAAATGGAGCATTACAATGATGGCAGACTACTGTTGGATGCTTCAGAGAGACATTCCAGATGCTACTCACAAGTGTAAATGCACCAAGAGGAGCCTCACAGGGAAAAAGAATCGAGTTTACTGTGTGTAGGTGAGCTCATTTCAGTTCAAAAAAGGATTTTCATGAAAAAATTGTAATAAAACTTTAATTTTATAAGTCTATTTCCATTTATTTTGAGGTATTGCCTTTTTTAACAGTTACCTAAATTGTCAGGAAACGTGATGTCCTATGACAAAATGGAGGTCATTTTCAGATTCAGCGCACCAAAAAACATAAAGATTACGTGGAATAACCAAAACAGCTCTTGAAAAAAATTTTTTTGCAGACCTGTGTTATCAAAAGCTCAGGCTGTTAAGCAATCCACATACTCACTTCATACATTGACAGTGTCGTTGTAGCATCCTGAACTATCTGCTAACTGATCACTGTAAATTTTTGGTACTGTCCTATACATGGATAATATATTGTAAAATTCTATACTTTTATTATTATAATATCTGCAATCATAGGAACTACAATCATCATAGTTAGAAACATTTCCAATTAGTTGTAAACTTGGAAAAAGGTGCTTTTTTATATCTATATACAAATGTTTTGCCTTTCATTTCTATTTTAATCTGAATAGGTTTTACAAGGTGAGGGTTTACATACCATATACTTAAAATGTTCCAAAAAAGTGAGTGGAAAAGAAAGAGAGAACTATATCAGTACTAAAGAAAACTATGAGGTAGTTTTCTTAAAGCGTAACGTAACTAAAAAAACAAAACAAAAGAACATATATGCTTCACGTTTCAATTGTTTTGTGCTGTTTTTTTAAAATGCTCTGTACATTTAGTTCATATAAATACTTTAGAATGGTTCCAGAAATCCTCATTTGTTTCATTTGCTTTATGCCTATGCCTCAATTCATTCTGTTCTCTCAATATCTCCCTTTGTAGCCAACCATTCATATTCACTCATGTACAGTGGGTATAGAAGAGAATCACCTCCCTTTAAAATAATCACATTTTGTTGCTTTGCAGCCTTAAATGAAGACAGACGCAGCAACATGTCAGACACCAACATATCAGAAAAAAATAACAATAATTCAAAAACAGAATCACTGAATTGGAAAAAGGAGCACCCTCTCCTAAAATGACTTATGGATTCAATCAGATGTAGCTAATCACCTTCTCAATGGCATATAAAGCCATTTGACTTTCAGCTGAGATCAGTTGTGGTCATTTTGATTAGCTCAGCATGAAAAGGGCTTTCCTGGAGCATTTCAGTCCCGGGTAGTGCAACTGAAGCAAACAATCAACTATGGGTGGCAAGACACTGTCAAAAGATCACTGGGATAAAGTTGTGGACAGGCAAAAGTCAGGAGATGGATACAAAAAAATGCCAAGGCTTTATCAATGCAAAGTCTATTATTAAGAAGTGGAAGGTATGTGGTACAACATACAGTAGGTGCATTTTGGCAAAGCTCAGTCATGACTGCATGTGGCCTTGGCTTTTTTTCTTGCAACCCTCCCATACTGGTCACATATGTGGAGAATTTGTCACTTGCACTGAATGACCACTCTTTGCCATAAATTACTGCAACTACTTCAGAGTTGCTGTAAGCCTCTTGGTAACCTCTTTGACCAGTTTCCTCCTGGCTCTTCCAGTTTGGAACGATGTCCTGATTCAGGGAGGGTCTATGTTGTACCAAATACCTTCCATTTCTTAATAATTGACTTCACTGTGCTTCTAGGCATTGATAAAACCTTAGGCATTTTTTTGTAACTTCTTACACTCTTACATTTTTCTCAGCTGTCAGAGTGGATTACAGTGCCACACCCCTCATAATAATGAACAGTACAAGAGGGGTGGGTATCAGTAGTCCTATCTTGTTTCTGTTGTCCTGATACAGAAGGACAAGCAGGTTTTGTCATTCCTGGATTGAATGTGTGTTACTGGCAGAGTCGCAAATTGAAAATAAAGGAATAAAAGCTTGAAAAAAAAAGAAAAATGCAATCCACCAGAGGTTTTTTTCACCTCAGAAAATAGTTGCAGGAACTCTACCACAACCCTCCAAAAAAAACCTCCCCTCCACACATGCACCTTCCAAACAGTGAAATTTTTCCTCACTCACTATTTGATGCTAACAGTGGGAGGGTCATAAAGGGGCATTAAATACCAAGAGTATATTATCTACTGAGTGTAGAGTTCGGGGGAAGATTACACAAAGAGTACAGAGTTCAGGGGTGTGCTACATGCAGAGTTGGGGGGTGTACTACGTACATAATGCAGAGTTCAGGGATATGCTGCATACAGAGTGAAGAGTTCAGAGGTGTGCTACATAGAGTGCAGAGTTCAGCCTTCTTCCACAGCTGCTTACCTCTGCACCCCATCCACATCCCACTTTAACCCCTCTTCAGCTATGACCTCTGCATGCAACGCCTCCTCTACTGCCCCCACCTTCTCCCCCCTCCATAAAAGCTCCACCATCTTCTACATGTCTTACTTATGTTTCTGTATTAAGCCAAAGCACCCAGCCGGCTCTAGTACCTCCCCGAACACTGCAGGCGGCTCTGCCTCTCTCGCTTGCAGGGAGTTCATCCAGTGGGGGGGTGTCAGCATCTGCACTGCACTCTGGGCACCTGCATCTCCCTTGTCCCCATCCTGCATTCAGTGGAAGCAGCTCAGGATATCAGATCTGTTGGAGCCATTGAGAGACAAACTGTCACTTGTAAACACAGAAGCCGAACTTCTGAGTTTACAAGTGATAGTGGTGAGCAGAGAGC
The DNA here is from genome assembly GCF_062004578.1 of Staurois parvus. Classification (NCBI taxonomy): domain Eukaryota; kingdom Metazoa; phylum Chordata; class Amphibia; order Anura; family Ranidae; genus Staurois; species Staurois parvus. The sequence continues at coordinate 242,265 of NW_028317937.1, read as the reverse complement.
AGAGGGCCTGAGCCAGAGGTGGTGGCGGTGATGGAGTTCTACCAAGTTCCAGCTGAAAGAAAGCCCTGCAGTCCACCACTGCTACAGGCAGGTAAGCTGCAAGATATTGAATGCTTTGTTTGGTGTTTATGTACACTTTAAAAGAACCATGGCTCTTTTTAGGATTATCATTTCACTAGGTCACAGCTCAACTTTTCTTCCTCCATGCATAACATCAGAGTTGGAGGTCATTACTCCACTCCGTGCTACAGCCATATTAACTAAGTCCTGCACAAGTTTCCCCAGACTAAGGATGAATGCAATCAGTGTATTTCTTTAAGCTGGAGGAGTTAGGAAGATGTAAGACATGTGTTTGAGCGGACGGACTGTTCCTTCTCCTGCTGCCAAGTGTTTACACTGATTTCTGCTGCTTTTCTTAAGAATACAAAATGTGTTTCTTTTCACTTTCCAAGAAAAAGGAAAAAAAAACTCAGAAGTAACAAACGGAAAGTAAAGCACACATTCCCTGCACCAGAACTAAGAAGGAGGAATGTTATTATATATCCTGGATGGTGGATTGCATGAAAAACAGAAATTACTGAAGGTTTTACTTAATGGTTTGCCTACCCAGAAAAGCACGGTGCAAATTATTTCCATCAGCACAGAAATTAGCTTGTTTTGTGGTATTTTAATATTACTAGAAAAGCTTCAAATAACTTTAATTTACAGCAACAAGTCTCCCCCTAGCGTCATAATATTCATAGTGACAAACTTCTGAGCAAACTCACCATTATTACAATGTTCTTTCCTTCATGTGGACTTGTGATACTGAATGTGGGTCTAAACATATACAACAGTTAACTCTATGTACAGCTGGCAAACACTATGCAATTTATTTGTATATTACCGAGTAAGAAGAAATGATTGAAAGAAGTAAACATGACATGTTGCCATCTTTACGAGTGTTTAGATCAATGGTGGTCGATTTTCTTGATACAGGGGACCTACAGTGCACCCTTGACATCATAAAAGTGCAGCACATAATATTCACTGAATGCTAAGCTACTGAAAGCTGTCAGAGACTTTAAACTTGCAACAGGAGAGATGTTCAGAGAATACAGTATACTACAAGAGATAGTCATAAACTTCAGTCATATTATAGGAAATGGCCAGAGATTGAAGTAAAATGAAAATACTATAGGGACGCTACAGGAGATGGCAAGACTGCAGGAAAACTGAAGTTGTTGGAGTTTGCAGACACATTATACGTGAGTTCAAAAGATCATTGCTATTACAGACTCTTAAAGTATAACTAAAGGCGAAACCTTTTTTTTAGTTTTGGATAGAGTGGAGAGAGATTAGAACCCCTGTTAGTTTCATTGCTGTCTGCTGTCAGGAAATGTACCTTCTCTATTTATCATGTTCACCTTTATCATTGAAAGTAAAAGTAGAAGAAAATCCCAAATTTTGGGTTGTCCCCAGAAAAGTAATAGAGGGAATATCTTCCAATGGGGACACTAGTTCCAGTGAACTGGGGGTCCACAAGGAATTCCCTTAATTTGCAGGGTTTACTTTTGTTTGGCTTTGGGACAGGAAGTGATGGGAAATCTCCAGAGTGGAATACAGATGGCAAAAAAAATTGACAGGGGTTATAACACTATCTTGCTCTATCCAAAATGAAAACAAAAATTGCCTATACTGTAACAAATCAGTGCTTTAACATTTGTGCTCCAAGCCCTTTTATAAACACTTCATAGTACCCTCAGAAAATAAAAAAAGAAAAAAGGATGGACATCACAGAAACATGTAAGATAGTTAAAAGAAATTCCAGAAGCCAGTTTAAAGAATATTTTCTTTTGGTACCCTGAATAAGTAACTAGGTAATGAAAACAGAGAATGCTGTCTGCAGGAGCCTCATGGGCCGCACAACTGTGCTAAAGGGCTGTGTGCAGTCCTTGGGCTGCAACTTGGCCACCAGGGGTTTAGAACTTTTTACTCATCCATTCTCTGTTTTATACAACTTGATGTAATTTGTTGGAATATACTGGAATGATGCTATACTGAATAGGCTGCACAATCAGACTAAAATATGTGGGAACAACTCCACAATGACTGCTACTCACCGCCTACTTTTATAAAAAAATAGAATAAAACTAAACTTTAGGCAAACAGCAAAATCTGGTTGAAATACACATATAGGAAGTGTTTACCTGCCAAAGGATGTTTAACTCTGTGCAGCCACTTTTATAATTAATATGATTCATACAGCATGCCTGTGGCACACAGTATGTCCAGGGTTGCACCACTCTCTCTTTTACAGTTAAAGTAAAACTAAAAGCAAAACCTTTTTTTTTCATTTGGATAGAGTAAATAAGTGTCATAAACCCTGTTGGGTTTTTTGTCTTCTGTGTCCCATTGGGGAGCTTTCCCTTTCCTTCCTGTCCTATAGCCACATCAGAACAGTGAAAGGAAATCTGTTAAACATTCTGTATATAGTCCTACAGAACAGACAGTGTACAGTCTACGTACATGTGTTTATCTGATGTTTTTCTGCTAACAGGATACAGTAACTTTTTTCAGGAAGAAGACAGAGCATAGTCACAGATGCAGTGACAGACTCCTAAACACTGCTATCTACTGGTTGAAGAATATATCTGTAGTTGTTGCACAAAGAACATGAACATTGCATTCCAACAAAATCCCTCCAAAGTGAGGAAATCTCTGGTTGTCACTTGGAGCTCCAGAACTAATGTCCCCATTGGAAGATTTTCCCTCTATTCCTGTTCTAGCGACAACGTAAAATCTGGGATTTTATTTTACTTTCACTGTCAGATATGACAATACACAGGACAAATAGAGAGGGTGAATCTCCAATAACAGGGGCAGAGACAGAAACAGCAGGGGCACCTAACAGGTGTTATATTCCCTTTCCACTTTATACAAAACTTTAAAAACGTTTTGCCTTTAGTTATACTTTAGGAATACAATGGCCTTGATGCCTATAGCCTGCTAATTGAAAAATGAAGGAGCAGCAACATATGGATAAGTCACTAACTCTACTCAGTCTGTTGTCTCCTCCTGTCAGCATGTTCCCTTTTTAGGACAAATTCATGTATCAGAGCCTAATAAGCCCTTAGTATTTCCCCAACATCTCCCAGTCTGAGATCTGTTGTGCAAGGCATAACAGAGGCCTAAACCAAGACAGATTCAAGTATTTATGCTAGCTGTATGCATTTAAATATTTTTAAAGGAACACACAATTGCATATTTGCCTGAAATTCAGCTTTCAAGGGCATTTGTGAGAGCTGTCATCACCTAGAACAAAACATGACCACTTCTCTTCTTGCTACCAATTTAGAGATTGCCAAAGATTGCCAAATTGCTAGCTGTGCTTCTACAATAGTTTACACCGTGCCAGTTCATTCACAGGGCATGAGGGGGAGAATGTTAACTCTGACATTTCTAATGAAAGCGTCAATAGTTTTGAAAGTACAAATACATTTCAGCATCAATTTGGTCAGTGGTATTATCGTCAGTTTTTTTTTTGATTGCCTCATAGTACATTAAAGAAGATCTGTCTCTAACAAAAATGCAAGCAGTTTATCAGCTAGATAAAGTTTCTGCCAAGTAGATAAATATGTTTCTGCCAAGTCTGTCAGCGTCACAATTAAACCTGAACTACAAACAAACTGCTAAATACACCCCTCAGCAACTATAAAATACACAATTTCATCGATTTAAAGTATCTCCCAGAAGTGAGTACACCCCTCACATTTTTAAAAATATTTTATTCTATCTTTTCATGTAACAACACTGAAGAAATGACACTTTGCTACAATGTGACATAGCGAGTGTACAGCTTGTATAACAGTGTAAATTTGCTGTCCCCTCAAAATAACTCAATACACAGCCATTAATGTCTAAACCGCTGGCAACAAAAGTGAGTACACCCCTAAGTGACAATGTCCAAATTGGGCCCAATTAGCCATTTTCCCTCCCCGGTGTCATGTGACTCTTTAGTGTAACAAGGTCTCAGGTGTGAATGGGGAGCAGGTGTGTTGAATTTGGTGTTATCACTCTCTCATACTGGTCACTGGAAGTTCAATATGGCACCTCATGGCAAAGAACTCTTTGAGGATCGGAAAAAAAGAATTGCTGCTCTACGTAAAGATAGCCTAGGCTATAAGAAGATTGCCAAGACCCTGAAACTGAGCTGCACTACGGTGGCCAAGACCATACATAGGTTTAACAGGGCAGGTTCCATTCAGAACAGGCCTCTCCATGGTTGACCAAAGTTGAGTGCACGTGATCAGCATCATATCCAGAGGTTATCTTCGGGAAATAGACGTATGAGTGCTGCCAGCATTACTGCAGAGGTTGAAGGTGTGGGGGTTCAACCTGTCAGTGCTCAGACCATACACCACACATTGCCTCAAATTGGTCTGCAAGGCTGTTGTCCCAGAAGTAAGCCTCTTCCAAAGATAATGCACAAGAAAGCCCACAAACAGTTTGCTGAAGACAAGCAGACTAAGGACGTGCATTACTGGAACCATGTCCTGTGGTCTGATGAGACCAAGATAAACTGATTTGTTTCAGATGGTGTCAAGCGTGTGTGGTGGCAACCAGGTGAGGAGTACAAAGGCAAATGTGTCTTGCCTACAGCCAAGCATGGTGGTGGGAGCATCATGGCCTGGGGCTGCATGAGTGCTGCCAGCACAGGAGTTACAGTTCATTGAGGGAACCATGAATGCCAACATGTACTGTGACATACTGAAGCAGAGCATGATCCCCTCCCTTCGGAGACTGGGCCGCAGGGCAGTGTTCCAACATGATAACGACCCCAAACACACCTCCAAGATGACCAATACCTTGCTAAAGAAGCAGAGGGTAAAGGTAATGGACTGGCCAAGTATGTCTCCAGACTTAAACTCTATTGAGTTTAAACTCTAAACTCTATTGAGCATCTGTGGGGCATCCTCAAATGGTAGGTGAAGGAGTGCAAGGTCTCTAACATCCACCAGCTCCGTGATGTCGTCATGGAGGAGTGGAAGAGGACTCCAGTGGCAACCTGTGAAGCTCTGGTGAACTCCATGCCAAAGAGGGTTAAGGCAGTGCTAGAAAATAATGGTGGCCACACAAAAAATTGACACTTTAGGCCCAATTTGGACATTGTCACTTAGGGGTGTACTCACTTTTGTTGCCAGCGGTTTAGACATTAATGGCTGTGTGTTGAGTTATCTTGAGGGGACAGCAAATTTACACTGTTATACAAGCTGTACACTCACTACTTTACATTGTAGCAAAGTGTCATTTCTTCAGTGTTGTCAGAAAAGATATAATCAAATATTTACAAAAATGTGAGGGGTGAGATACTGTATGTACCCATTAACCATGTTGTATTCAGGATAATTGTGTAATTTTTTTACACATTAAAATCTTAATTTTTTTGGGTGGAAAATTACTTAAAACTTCTAATAACGATATATTTTCTGAAATCAAAGGCCCTATAACATAAAATCGTAGTAGTTGCAACATTTACATTGCACAATATTTGTGAAACTGTTTATCAAATGCAAATTTTTAGTAAAAAAATACATTAAAATATGTTTTCATGCACACTAAAAAAAAAATATAATGCCCAATTTTTTGGTAAAATATGAAAGATGGGGTCGCATCAGGTAAATACCAAACATGTCAAGCTTTATAATTATGTGATCCTTTGAAATTGTCCATAGGCAACATGAATAATTGTTTTAGCCACTTGAAATCCTTACCATTTATAGATGGCCTATGTACAGGAAGTAGTTAAATATCAATGTATTTTTACATATAGACAGAATAACTACCTGCATCTTATTCACTTATCTACCGGACACTATCACCCCATTCCTGCCCAGACCATTTTCAGCTTTCGGCACTCTCATACTTTGAATGACAATTGTGCGGTCATGGAACGCTGTACCCAGACTAAATTTTTATAATTTTTTTTGAGACAGATAGAGCTTTCTTTTGGTGGTATTTAATCAGCACTGGGGTTTTTATTTTTTGCTAAACAAACTAAAAAATACCAAAAATTTTGGAAAAAAAACTCTTAGTTTCTGCTATAAAGTTTTGTAAATAATTAATTTTTCTCCTTCACTGATGGGCACTGATAAGGAGTCACTTATGGGCATTGATGAGGCTGCACTGATAGGCAGCACTGATGGGCAATGTTAGGTGGCACTGAGGGCAGCACTGATGGTCACTGTTAGGCTGCATTGATGGGCACTGTTAGGCAGCACTGATGGGCACTGTTAGGTGGCACTGATGGGCATTGATAGGTGGCACTGATGGGCACTGTTAGGCGGCACTGATTGGCACTGTTAGGCGGTACTGATGGGCAGCACTGATTCAACTTATGGGCACTAATTCAACTGATGGGCACTGACTGCCAGCAGTGATGGGCACTATTGGCTGCACTGATGGGGCTATACTGATCACCAGGACACTGATGATCAGTATAGCTGTCCCCCTGTGAAATGCCGCTTACCAGCTCTCCTCACGCTCTATCAGCACAGGAGAGAGAACTGCCGATAACCAGCATTTCCTATTTACCCGGTGATCAGCTGTGATTGGACACAGCTGGTCACATGGTAAAGGTGGCTGTGATTGGTCCATTCCTTACTCATGTGATCACAGATGGTGCACAGGGGGTGTGGTTCTAGGAGGACGTTCATAGAAGCCCTCCCAGAACTAGCTTACCGCGCTGTAGCCGTCTTTTGGCTATAGGGTGGTCGGGAACTGGTTATCCAGGGGCGTATTTATTTTGCCTTGGACATAATTTTTTCAGGGGCCTGGCGACGCCCCCCAGCAGCAGTGATATCTCTCTCTCATACATCCTGAGGCCGGTGACTGAGCTGCAGCTCGGAGTGGGAGGTTAACATAAGAGCAGGGGAAGGCCACGCCAAGTAGGAGGGCTCTGGTGGTGGTCACAGGGTGTGCACGGGATCCAGTAGGTTGGATGTGGTCCGCCCGTCCTGGGTATGTGTCGTGGATAGGAAGACCCGGCTGCTAAAAATCAGCATTTGCTCTGTACCAGCAGGTCTTATTTTGGGCATATCATTCGTGCGGCTGGGAGATCCAGGAGAGAGCAGGGACCAAGGCCAGGCTGGGAGGATTCATGAGAGACCAGCTGATTGTCAGCCAGGGTGGACAGTGAGCTGAGCAAGCAGGTGAGGCATTTCCCTGCCCATGGATACTGCCCTATACCATTCCATCAGCTGTGTGTCTGTCTCTCTCTCTCTCTCTCTCTCTCGACACCCGATTAAGTATGGCAGCAAAAACGAAATATACCACTGATCTTATTAGTAGATTCCTGTTATCCCTGCACAATAAGACTCTCGCTGGAAGTGAGGAGGCAGCAATAGAGCCCAATCAGGAATCCACTGCTTGGGACAGGACTGTCAACCTTGCACTGTTATTCTTTAACTTACCACTCCCCCAAACTGTTATATGCACCCGGCCATGCTCCTGCTAGATTCATGCCTCTGCAAACTCTACCAGCAGTTCCTGTGTAGAAACAGACTCCATTTTCTATGGAGAGGCTGTCTATTATGCATCCCAGCAATAGATGGCATGTCCAAAGGAACAAATGGGATTTTCTGTGTTTGAGCAAAATAAGTAAGGGACCAATTAGGAAGGTTTGCAACAGTTTCTATGTAGCTCCCCATCAGCTTTACAAAAGGGATGAATCAGTATAAGGGTTTGGGAGAAGTACAGTCATACTTTAATGTGACAAGCAATGTAGTAGTGGAAGCACACTGTGTGCATTTAATTAAGCATTCATTTTAACAACCATCACATAAGAATATATGTGCATTTAACATATTTTATGCATGTTTTTACCTATAAAAACCTCCCTTGTGTGGGTATCCTAAAGTCATGGGACTGCTGGTGAGTGCCACCATCTTGGATGCAATGTCAGCAGCCCCAACTGACTCAGAGCTCTCACTCAGGAGGCAATCTCTATGTTATCCCCCTTCCCTCCTACCATGGCTGCAACATTAAACAATATGTAAGAAAGAGAGGGGAGGAGCAGGGGAGCTTAGCCAGCACAGACAGTAACTAGACACTCCCAGAAGAGGAGACAAGCAAAGGGGTAGGGGGCTGTGCTAGGGTAATGACTGAAGAAAAAGAAAGATGTCATGTTTGCTAGCAAGCTCAAAGGAACAAAGTCAATATTGTTTGAATGAATGGGTGAGCAGCACTTACCCTGATTTTGTTCTGACAGCAGATAAGAAATCCCTGTTGCACTGCCAGAACACGTCACTAAATACTCTATATGTATCTGATGCTACATACAGTTTATATAGAGCTGACAGTGTGCACATCTATTAGTACTGCAAATAGTTTGTTTGGTAAACCTGAGGAAAGGCAAACCTGACGATAGAGTTCAAAGCTGCACTCCAGACATTAAAGTGGAACGGAAACCAATGTTTTAAAGCGGTTGTAAAAGCTCAAATTTTTTTACCTTCAAGCAATATATGTATGAAGGTAAAAAACCTTCTGTGCGCAACAGTGCCTCCAGCCCCCTCAATACTTACCTGAGCCCCATCGAGATCCAGCAATGTGCATGACAGCTTCGGCTGTCCCAGTTCTTTGACCCCTCATTGGCTGAAACAGCAAGCGGAAGCCATTGGCTCCTGCTGCTGTCAATCACAGCCAGTCAGTCAATGAGGAAAGACAGGGGGTGGAGCCAAGTCACTGCTCCATGTGTGAATGGACACAGCAGCGGGTGCCCCCATAGCAAGCTGCTTGCTATGGGGGTACCCGACAGAAAGGAGGAGCCAGGAGAGCCTGCAGGCGACCTAAGAAGAGGAGGATCCAGGCTGCTTTGTGCAAAACCACTACACAGAACAGGTAAGTATAGAAATGTTTGTTATTTTGCACAAAAATATTAACCTTTAGTATCGCTTTAACTGTTTCCCAAAACAGTTACATTCAAGGTATGTTGTGAATGATAATTGTCACAGTAGCTTGTGTTTTCAACTGATCTGCCAAATCATTAAATGGTTGGTGTCATAACTGATCACAGGTACAGCACCAAGACAACAGTAGATTACACATGGATACATTAATAAAGCCACGGCTGCTCTTTTACTGCCCAGTCCCAAGCTGCGGGTAGGAGAGGACACCACTGTACTCCTACAGTCTACAACTGTAACAGAAAAAAAGATGTTACCTTTGACTATCTACCTAAGCCACACTTAAAGTGATACTAAAGTCTTGTTTTTTTGTTTTTTTTTTATAACAAGCACATCCTCCTCTTCTTGGGTCCCCCGCCAGCACTCCTGGACCCTTCCTCCTGTCAGGTGCCCCCACAGCACTCTGCTAGCTATGGGGGCAACCAATGTCCATTCCATTCACACACAGAGCCGTGGCACAGCCCCACTTCCTTCCTCTCCTAATTGGCTCACTGGATGTGGTTGACAGCAGTGGGAGCCACTGGCTCTTGTGGACATTGCTGGATCAGGATGGGGCTGCTGATCACGATGGGAGGCTGCTACACACAGAAGGTTTTTTTTACCTTCATGTATAGAATGCATGAAAGTAAAAAATCTGTATCCTTTAGAACCACTTTTTTGATCATTTTTCCAGAATGTAAACAAATTAGTTTTTGTATTCCCATTAATTGAAGCTTAGAGAAAGCAATCACAAAATGTAAAAACTATACAAGGATCTCTTGCTTTTACACCACAATAATATATAATACGTTTAATACATAATATATCGTAGGAAATCCCAATACAAATAAAGTGGCCGTGTCTTACTGCATGTAGACAGTCTGTTGGCACTTACCATTCTTCGTATATCATGTACATATGCACCTGCCCAGCAAAGTTCCTGAAGTTGTTTTCGAATGTTGGCAAGTAAGCTCTTACAAATAGTGCTGCCAAGAGATTCTGTATATATCAGCGTCTGTTTGGCAGCATGTTGAAGGAAACACAGTCATGTGACCATGTTCAACACACTTTTCAAAGAAACAATCTTTTTTTCTTCTATTATTTTTTCTTTCATAGCAAAAACAATTGTTCATATACAGTATATTAGTCATTAGTGAAGACATTTGAGCATGATCTGACCATCTCATAAAGTACTGGCACAATAAGTAGCAAAACTTATTACAGTGGATTCATTTAGAATGGCACCCCAAAACACAAGCTTAGTAGCCGCTGACAGATTTGCACAGAACTGCACAACAAGGAAAATACTGTGCGTTGTGGAGAGCTGCATTAAAAAAAATCAAGTCCAGTTTTTCACCATTGCCATGCAATGGACACCTATTCTAAGTGAACTAATTGCCTTAATGTTCACAATGCGTCACATTAACCTGCACATTAACCTGCCTGCGGTAATGCATTAAAATTATTTTAGGTGTGAAACATACCTTTATGATTTTTAATGAACAGATATATGATTTCAAAGATTTTTCAAACTATAATTTAAAGATGTTCCACTTAAAGCGAAGCTTCACCCAAAAGGGAAAGTTCAGCTTTAAGGCCTCTACCTCAGCTCCTCTTTAAGAAATAGCACTTTTTTGGGAGGGGGTGTAAATAGTACTTGGTTTTGACAGATACTTCCGCTCCGACCGCCTTGGCAATCCAAGTGGAAGTCCCCCCCCCCCCCCTTGCTGCAGTCTTCGGGGATTCCTCATAGATCCCAGAAGACTGCGGGACCATTATTGCATGCACAGTGCATGACAGCTTGTGGCTCACAGCCAGGTGCCTACAGTTAAGATGCCAGTGCCAGGGACCGAAGACGGGTGGAGAAAACAGCTCAGATGAGCACAGCTCAGGATCCTGGGACAGGTGAGTGTATGTTTTGTAGCTGCTGACTTTTATTTTTTTACAAATATGACTGGAGCTCCTCTTAAGTTTAAGACTATACAAATTATTTTGATTTTGTTTTATTTTGTTTTACTCTTCACAATGCTCCCCAATTAGATTTAATAGTCAGTAATACATGCACACAAATGACAGCAATGCTGACTCTTATACAACTCAAATCCATCAGAAAAGCAGTTCCCGGTCCAGTGTTTCCTCTGCAGCTAGAAGTCTCTATTGCTAGCAGAAGTCTGGAATAGACCTGCTTACAGCTGAGTAACACTTCTGCTGCCAGCTGCCTATGCTAAAATCTCTTTGCTACAGTAAGTCAGCATCAAATCAATTGGTCTTGCCAAGTAAGGAAACGATTGAGAAGGCTTGTGTGGGCAATTACATGGTCAATTTTGCCAGAGTGAGAAGGACCCAGATGCACACAGGATTGTTTTAATAAACGTATAATGAGGTCATTTGCGGAGGACTGTCATAGACAAAAGAGCCTCAGAGATGCTGCAAAGAAGGTCACAGCCTACTGTGAGTGGCTTCTTTTTCCCCAAATGTGTTCACTACTATTCATCTTTCAGATGGCCTTTCAGTATGCCATGAGTTACTCAATAGATCAGCAGTGGTTGCTTGTATGGCTTTGTGGGTATAGTTTTTTTTTACTTAACATAACTTAAAAGGGGTTAAAGTGACATTCATTTTCAATCCTTATGTCTATTAAAACACTTTAAACAGTACTGACAAACTTTTTTGTTTAAAAAATGGACTGGAAGGTTGCTATGCACTGATGCTGTGGATGGTATCCTATTTAAAGTAGAAATTCATTTTACATGGATGATCAGTGTTAAATGAAGATCCCAATACTTAAAGGGAATATACAGTCTCTTAAATATTTTCTAGATAAACATGTAAAAGATCAGTTTTTTGAATAGCTGGCCATAGAAAGATTAAAAATTCCGGTTGAGCAGGAACCAGATGAAATGCAATCCATGTGTATCCGTTCCTGTTCAACAGAAGAAAATTTTGTCGATCAGTGGCTGCAGGCACTGATAAGTGTATTCTGACAGGGAAGGGTCTCACTGTCAGAATATAATATCCCAGCGGGGGGGATTCCTCTATCCACCTCCCTTGTATGAATGGAGGAATCTGTTCTTTTTTTTCAGCCTATTGGCTGAATAAGGAAAAACAAGTCATCTATGGCCAGCCTTAGTCATTATGTTTTAAAGTGTATCTAAACCAGGGGTGGGCAAACTTTTTGACTTGAGGGCCGCAATGGGTTCATATATTGGACCCGGGGGCCGGACCAAGAGTAGATGAATGATGTGTATGTGTCATCCATAGTAAGTATAGTAATATTCCCCCATAGTAAGCATAGTAATTAATCCCCCATATAGTAATTCATCCCCCATATAGTAATTCATCCCCCATAGTAATTCATCCCCCATATAGTAATTCATCCCCCATATATTAATTCATCCCCCATAGTAATTCATCCCCCATATAGTAATTCATCCCCCATAGTAATTCATCCCCCATATAGTAATTCATCCCCCATATAGTAATTCATCCCCCATAGTAATTCATCCCCCATATAGTAATTCATCCCCCATAGTAATTCATCCCCCATATAGTAATTAATCCCCCATAGTAATTCATCCCCCATATAGTAATTCATCCCCCATAGTAATTCATCCCCCCTATAGTAATTCATCCCCCATAGTAATTCATCCCCCCTATAGTAATTCATTCCCCATATTAATTCATCCCCCATATTAAGTCCCCAAGTCCCCCAGTGTCAATTCACTTACCTTTGCTCCGCGCGTTCCTCTCGCCGTGTTCCCGCGCCGTTCCGGTCTTCAGGGCGGACTGTGAGAGGAGCCTAGCTCCCCTCACGTTCGTCACGCTGCCCCGCCTACACACATCCTGACAGCCACATACGGCCCGCGGGCCGTAGTTTGCCCATTGCTGATCTAAACCCTAGAACAAATATTTCACATATTGCAGCTTACAGGTCTTTAGATGTTGTATCAGACTTAGTACTCTTGTTTTAGACTATGAAAATGTTCAAGTACAGAAAAATACCTACTAAAACTGGTGTACACAGATTCTGGTACTGTGCATAGTAACCAATCAGCTTCAAACATCAACTTGTTCAATTAAGCCTTGACAACAAAAAAAAACTAGAAGTTAATTGGTTACTATGCACATCTGCACCAGATTCCGTGTGCACCAGTTTTAGTAAATCCCCCTACTGTTTTCTTGTAACTTGACCTGAGCTGAAATTATCTCTGCTTCTGTTTTGTAGTGATACACATTGGTTGTACTTGACTGTTACCTCTCAACCTGCATGTCTATGACACAGCAGACACTTTGAGAAAAAAGTACACCCAATGTGACTATTTGTTAAGAGGTAGAATAGTTGCACCACTGAAAGTCAGGGTCAGTTTAGGAGGCAGAGAATTAGTGGTGTGGTCACTGAGAACCCCCTTTCATGGTTAATTTATAAACCTCTCTTCAATACAATAACAAATCTGGGAAGCCAAGCTTGTAAAACTGTCATATCAAAATTACTTTAAAACTACTGCAAAACCAAACGAGAGGTGGGATAAAACTTTCTCTACTCTCTACTCAGCATGCATCAGTTTGTAGCAAGCAGAGTGTGACCAAAAATACAGAGGAATGGAATCTGTGTCACTCAATGTCCTCCAAGAATCTAACAGGCCCAACAAAACAGAAAACCAGCGTTTAGAACAGACCCAGATGAGGCGGAATCCAATGCCTGAAAGGGGAACCTTTAAACATGACCAGAGGCATCACAAGAAGAATTAGTCTGATGTTCAACACCAAGAAGAAATGATTGCTAACCAGGGAGGGATGATTAAACACAAAAAGGAGCAAAGACCCATAGGCCAAGTGAGGAGCTGGACAGCCTGAACCACCAAGAGGTGTAAAGATAACTAATTCCCTTTTGGAGGGAAGACAACAAACAGAAATGTAAAAAAGAAAAGGGAACCAGTCCCTGGTAGAAACAGGTACTATTCAAAGGAATCTAGGAAAAGGTCCTTGAAAGACAAGTTTGACTGGGTAAAAAGGAAGGCCTTAAGCCCCAACTTACCTGACTGTACCAAGAACAAAAACCTCATCAAGAACTCTGTACATGGGGACATAGTCAGATAAACACCTTGCCAAAACAAGACTCACCAGGGAAGAACCCTAAATGGCTATAATGCAACAAGGGTAGGCAGACAGGAAAGTTAAAACCTAACTATAAGCTAGCGAGATGGGATATGGACTAATGGAGCTGAGGATAAGCTAGACACACTGATCAGTTAAACAAGGAACCTCTAGGGCAAATTCTAAGAGAAACCCTTCTGAAAAAATATATCCTGCTTAACCCTGCAAAGTTACAGGCCTAGAAATGCTCTAGAGTCCCTGAATCCAATCAAGCAGCAGGATCTGTGGAACAAAGGACAGGGTGAAACAAGGAATGGTACCAAAAAGACTTCCATCTCAAATCTGGAGATCAACCCAAGTAGAAGGTTCCAGTGGAGTCCTCAAGGCATTTGCTGTCCTTGCAGAGGACTAGATTGTTCCACCAGTAGACAGCCCAGGGAGACACAGGGAGCTCCCCTGATGTCCTTCACCTGCACCTCCATGTCCTAAAGCTACCAGTTGGGAAGAACTAGTTTCCAGGGGATCGTCGTTAAAGAGATTGGTGTGAGTAAGAATAAGATTCACGGACGCATCTACAACCGGAACCGGGCTATCTCACTTTGTAACAGACCCCAGACACCAACGACTGGGTATCTCTGTGAAGAAGCTGCTTCTCAGGCTCTGGAACATGAGACCAGTGAATCTGGCTATTGTTACCCCAAGATCCAGATGGCATCAGATTTGAAGTAAACTAGAGGTAGACTACTTTATTTGAAAACAGATACAAAATATATACACTCAGGGGACAATCCCCCCTCCCTGCATAAGGACACAGGGTGGGGCAATCTACATTTAAGAAACAAGAGACACACAGGTATTCAAACTTCACACCAGCAGCCAGTCCCATCAGGAGGGAGGGCTGCTGGAGACACCCTCCCCCCAACTAAGCTAATACACATAAACACATACATCCCATAATAGTGTGCTCCCAAGCAAGACAGACAATAGAACAATGGGATGCAGTCACATAACATTAAACAATCAACAACCCCCACCCCACCTATCTCCTAAAAATGTCTACACAGTCTAAGACAAAGCCCACACAATATTAGGACAGATCACCCTATAACCCTAAGAGGCACAGGGTGATTTACACATAAGAGGGATATGGGGAGCTGAGACAGGGGTCTCCCCACCTCTCCAAAGTGAGCTGGGTTCCATGGGCCCCCCATCCAAAGTGACTCCCATCACACACTTGATGTAGGAAGGACTCCTATTTCCTTTTTATGGTGAAGACAAATCGGCACCTAGATGGGGTTCCAAGAAACCTACCCAGAATACAATCCCACAATGTAGCAGGAACCACCTGTTCTGGGATAACAAAACATAGTCCCAGAGATTATCATTGTCCACTGAAAAGAGTCCCCAGAGATGGGGAGGTAAGTTCATAGCACCTAATAGTAAAAATGATTAAATGATCTTTTGAGGAACTACAGTACCTGGTCCCCAGGGAGAGACACTTACCTTGGCCTGCATAGGAACTAGACCCTGAACAACAGAGAAAGGGGCTGAGGTAGACTGAAAAAAGTAGGCACCTATAAAGTAAGGCCCTTTAATTCCATGTAGACCAGTTACCAGAAACTTGAGGCTAAGGACTGTTCTTATTAAAGGAGAAATCAAGTAGTCCAGATCACAAGGCAAAGGATCAGCATCAAAAGTCAGGGTCAGTTCAGGCAGCAGAGGATCACAGTTGTGGTGGGTGGAGGCAACAGAGAAATAGCATCAAGCTCACAAGCCAAGGTCAATAACAAGTAGTAACAGAGGTATCACAAGACAGCAGGATTACGTGCAATAATCTCGCAAAGAAACAGAGAGGATTTAAATAGCTGGCCAATCGCCTTGACTGGCCACATGATCAGATGCAGATGAGACTCTTACAATTGCAATACAGTTCTACAGTTCTGCAGAACTATGATAATTTCAATCACTGAAGCAAAGGCTACAGAACAGATAAGTTATGCTCTACTCTGTGGGAGACACAAGATCAAGACCAAGCAGATTCAGTTCCTGGCTGTTTAATAAGAAAGGCCAGGTTTCAAAGATGCTGTGGAATCATTTATTGACGAACTAAACCAGTATATGTCATCTATAGGTGACAGACAGGTTTTAACATGAACCTTGATCCAGATAGATCTTAAAGGCATTCAGTCGCCTAGGGCCAGCAGCAACTGCTCCCATCTAGTATCCCACAATGGGGTTGCCAGGAAAAGGCACTAGGCAAGACATAGGAATCAACTTCATGAGAAGTATCAGATTTGCTGGCACAGCACTAAGGCTTCATATCCCTGTTAGGATAAAAGGTAGTGTAAGCTGGACTCAGAGGGCCTGGTAGGTCAGACAGTCCCTCTGGAGAGAGAGAGATGAATAACACTGAGGGGTAAAACGTGCCATTGATGACCTTACTCACCTCAATGGAAGTGAATCATTAGAGGTGATAAAAGCAGGCAGCTATTATCTGCATTTCTTGCTGTGCCACCCGAGACACTGAATAGCTCCATGCCTGCTCTGTTGGACAAGCTTGCCTTGTTTCTAGTTTCTGGTGAACCTTAAACTCTTTGCTCCACCCATGAACTTACTGATTTAAGCCATATCTCTGCTGGGATTCAGCAGGGAGCTGTCCAGCATCTCCAGCTGTCCAGGTTCAGATCTAGATGGTCATATCAGCTGCCTGCTTTTATCACCTTTAATTATTCACCTCGTTTTAGGTGAGTAAGGTTATCAGTAGCACTTTGTGCTCCTCAGTGTTATTCATCTCTCTCTCCAGAAGGACTGTCTGAAAGGTAGCCTTAGTCCAACTTTGGCTACCTTTCACCCTAACAGGAATACGAACCCTCTGTGTCGCTCCAGCAAATCTGATACTTCTCATAGAATGCCTGTATCTGGCCTTGTTCCTTTTCCTGGCAATCCCATCGTGGCTGTGGCTGTTGAGCTGTGGGTTTACCAACCTTCAGCCGCCCACCGAAATTCTAGGATCATAAACCGACAGCGTTATGCACCCCCTAAAACCAAGGGATCATGCCAAAGACAGTCAGTGGGTCTTGTGATGACTAGGTGTCTGCACAGAGGAAGTCTGACTGTTGCAATGCTCTCCAAAGAAAATTGAAAGGCATCAGGGAAAAGGTATTACAGAGCAACATCCATAAAGCACCAGAGGCAGAAGCAAATGGGACATAAATAGGCGAGGCTGGAAATGTGCAGATTTTGACCTTTCCCCTCAAAAAAAACTTTTAGGAAGTGAGGGGAAATCTCTCCAATGGGGCCACATGAAACAATTAAAATGTATTTGTCTGTATTTCCCCTTTAATATATGTACTTTGGAATACATGAAAATATGTTTTTCTTTGCTTGTCTGCTTGATATGTTCTGCCTTTTTAAATAAAACTGCTTGAAGGAAAGAGAGATCTGTGGGTTGTTCACTTCTTCAGTTTCCAAATAATATTACCTCTACAGAGCTGGGGATTTCTAATCACTGAGAGAAGCTTGGATAATTTTCCCAGAAAATCTTGATTCCAAAGCATAGAATTGTTGCAGCTGTACTACTAGGGGTGGCTTAAAGCATGCTTTAAAACATTCCTCACTGACAAATCAGAGCAATTTAGGCCACCCAAAGATCATCTTAGTACACACCCTACACTGTACTTATAAATCAAGCCTATCTATCATGGGAACACTTGTGAAATTTAAGCTTTCATATTCATGAAGGGCATTTGGTTGATAGCATTTAATATGATAACGATGAAGACAAATCAATTGCATAATTTACCTTAGTTACTATCACTGATACTATGCCTTGTAAAAAGAATATACAAAACAAAATGTAATTATTGCACACAGGAAGAAAGGTGAAGAAAGATTACCCTTGTCAGGTCCTGCTTAAAAAGAAATCTTTGAATTATTGTAAATCCAAACCAGCAAGTAAGTCTTGAATTCACCTCTCTGTTCATCCTGGTTATTATTGCATTTGAAGGTGAAAGAGAGGGGAAATACAGAACTTTTCAGGTGTCACAACAACAAAAGGCAAGGAAAACCCCTCCACTGGGAACACCTGTCCCTTTATTGTCTCTCTAAATTGTAAATTTCAGTCACTTTGGAAAGATATTTTT
Source organism: Staurois parvus (assembly GCF_062004578.1). NCBI lineage: Eukaryota > Metazoa > Chordata > Amphibia > Anura > Ranidae > Staurois > Staurois parvus. The sequence goes on along the minus strand of NW_028317937.1, from coordinate 224,108 downwards.
CTACTTTCCTGTTGCACATGGCCACTAGCGGGTGTGGACCTTCATGTTGAGGAACACTTGTTACAGTACTTTAAGTGGTAGTCCAGGCTGCAACTAAGCTTAAATCTGCTCCCACCACCTTCTACCACCTATACTAACTACCCTGTAGAAGGAAGATGCTTATACTCTCTTATTTTCAGGGTGCTCCGGTCCGGTCACGTGATGGGATCCCAGCAGCTGGCTTCAGGTGAGAGGAGGGACAGCTTGACAGAGCATGCCCCATAGTAAGCCTATGGGTGACATCACCTTTCAGGCATTCCAGATCTTGTCAGCTATCTCTCCTCTCCCCTAAAGCCAGCCCCTAGGGAGATCATGTGACTGGACCAGAGCACCCTGAGAATAGGTAAGTATAAGCATCTTAAATCTACCAGGTAGTTAGAATATGAGTTAGAAGGGGGTGGGAGCAATTTTAAGATCAGTTAGGTCTAAGCAGTCCAGGTTAGCCTCAGTTTGGATTGATGCTTGGACTTAGTAATTCTAAGATATTTAAAGTGCTCATCCTGATAGTGGAAGCAGTGCTTGTAAGAACAAAAGAAAAGGGTGTCTTACCATGCAGAAGCAGCAGCAGAAAATTTAGCCTAGAGAAAGACACCAATTTTTCAAAACAAATTCTTAAAGGAGTTCAAAAGAGGGATCACCACTGCCTTGTTAAGGTGAGATACAGGCAGGTCCACCACAGGTTATGCAGTCCACATTTTAATTCCTTAGGGAATGGATAGAAGGTAGATAACTGCTTATGTATACAGGAAATCCTTTTGGGATGTTTCCACTCTCAGTAAGTTAGAATATCATCAATTTTTTATTTTAATGGGAAAGACCATATATCCTGTGTCACATCACAGGAAGATTAGGACCCATTTGGAGAAAAGTTGTGAAATTTGTCTAACCCATGTATAAAAGCTGTGAACTGCAAATCTGATAGTATAGCTCATATTTATCATGTAATTGTGCAATTAGGTTCTCCATCCTTATTATATGAACAACTCTGGCCCTCTCAGCTATGGAGGAAATAGAAAGTCCTTTTTTGCAACGGAAAAGGGATTCCGGAAGGACAGAAAGAAGTGCAATTTAGGTTTTTCAGGATCATGCATGAAGTGACATAGTAAAATACAAAAAAATACCAGTCCAAAAGGTCCTAGTAAGTGGGCATTCCCACCAAATATGACACATTGTAGCCTTCTAACCTCCAGAAGCTATCTGGGATAGTATATGTCATTCTTTGCAGTGTATAGGGACAGCTGTATCACTTAGTAGGAATTTGTAACTTCATTCCTGTGCTGAAGAAGTCATGGCAAATTTATGCCCGAGGATAAAGGATTTGATCACATCAGTGTAATTTTTGCTAATTTTTGAGCTTGCCTATATTTTGCTTGCCGGACCTTTGACTAAGTGGACATTTGATAAGTGGAGTTAAAAAAACGGAGTTGAAAACAGGAGATTATAACAGGAGTCTACTAACCTGTAAGTAACAACTGATATTTCCTGTTAATATTGTAACTGGGATATGAGTGCTAGCAGGGTTGAAGGTTTTGTGCAGTGCACAGTGTATGCAGCAATGGAGCTACAGCTCCAGGATGGATACCGCTGCGACAGATGTGAGTGGCTTGCCCTTTTGGAATCTCGTGTTAGAGATCTGGAGGAGCAAGTTGCATCACTGGGCAAACCCGACAACCTTGAAAGGGGTCTTCTGCTCTCTGAGCAGGTAGCTAATGGGATTGATGTGGAGGGCGGAGGGGCTAAACGGGATTATCAGGTAGGAAGATGGGTTACTGTAATGAGAGGGAGTGGTAGGGGCTCACAGAAAAGGAAGGCTGGCCCTGGGTTTGAGCACCCAAACAGATTTGCCAAGTTGGGTGAAGATGTGAGGGTGGCAAGCTCAGTGGTGGCAGCCCTGGATGTCACTGCTATCCATAACAGTCGGGAGGGCAGACCATCTGAGAGGGGTGGTGAGGGTAGTGCAGGAAGGCCTAGACAGCTGGTGGTAGTAGGGGATTCTATGATCAGAAGGACTGATAATTTGTCGCCAGGATCGCCTCAACTTAATGGTTTGCTGTCTCTCTGGTGCAAGGGTTCGGCATGTGGTGGATCGGGTTGATAAATTACTGGGAGGGGCTGGGCATGACCTAGCTGTCTTGGTCCATGTTGGAACCAATGACAGAATACATGGAAGGTGGAGGCTCCTTAAGAATCAATTTAAAGAACTAGACTGCAAGTTGAAGGAAAGGACCTCCAAGGTGATATTCTCTGAAATATTACCTGTGCCAATCGCAACTCAGGAAAGACAGGAGGAGATTAGAGAACTCAATGCATGGCTTAAGACCTTGCGTAAGAGGGAAGGATTTGGGTTTCTAGAGCACTGGACTGACTTTTCATTGGGATTCAATCTATATGCTAGAGATGGTCTGCTCCTAAATGGAAGGGTGTCTGCTGTGCTAGGGGAGAGGACTATGGGAAGGCTGGAGGAGTATTTAAACTAGGATTGAGAGGGGAGGGAGAACTAGACTATAACGGGGTAGACAGATCAGACAGGGGTGAGTACTAATTGGTGGATGAATTGGGGAAAGATGGGGGGAAGGCTATGGCAGATGATAAGAAGGTTCCCATGTTACACACAACCAGTAGAATTGGTACCAATTGTATGAAAATAAACAATATGCAAAATTCGTGTGAACAAGATGTCAGTTAATTAACATGTTTGTTCACCAATGCCAGAAGTCTGCCAAACAAAAGAGGTGAGTTGGAAGCTTTGGTGCATGAAGAGAACTATGATTTAATTTGTATTGCTGATTCTTGGCTTCATTGTTCGCATGACTGGGCCATTAATATTCCTGGCTATGTTCTCTTTCGTAGAGAGAGGGCAAATAGGAAAGGTGGTGGTGTCTGTCTCTATGTGAGAAGTGATCTCACAGCGAGTGTGAAAGAGGACCTAGTGGATGGAGAGTGTGATGAGGCTGAAGCATTATGCGTGGAACTGCACATGGGAGTGCATACTACAAAGGTAATCATTGGAGTTTGTTATAGGCCTCCCAGTGTTAATGAGGAGGTGGAAACTCAGCTCCTTGCACAGATCAAAAGGGCTGCAAGGGCTGGGACAGTGATAATAATGGGGGATTTTAACTAGCCAGAAATTGACTGGAGTAATGGTGCTGCAGGAACAGTTAAAGGGCAAAGGTTTTTAAACCTACTACAGGACAATTTTACGGTACAATTCATAGAGGCCCTTACTAGGAATGATGCTCTGCTGGACCTGGTAATCTCAAACCATGCAGAGCTTATTACGAATCTCCAAATAAAAGAACATCTGGGTAGCAGTGACCATAACATGATTTCATTTATTGTTAGCTGTAAACAGCAGCACATATGGGAAAAATAAAAATGCTCAATTTCAAGAGAGCTAATTTTCCAAGGCTGAGAGCTGCTCTCCAAGACTTAGACTGGGAGGGAATATTGACATTGATGAACACAACACAGAAATGGGAGTTCTTCAAAAAGACTGTAGGTGAACACACTGCAAAATATATTCCAATGGGCAACAAGTTTAAAAGGCTAAAAATCAAACCTATGTGGCTTACGGCCAAAGTTAAAAAGGCTATAGATAATAAGAAAAGCGCTTTTATTAAGTATAAAAATGAAGGAACGCTATCATCGTTTAAACATTACAAAGAATATAACAGAATATGCAAAATGGAAATGAAGGCTGCAAAAATTGAAACCGAACGACAGAGTGCAAAAGATAGCAGGACCAACCCCAAAAAATTCTTCCAATATAGTAATAGTAAAAAGGTTTGGTCTGAGCATGTAGGCCCTTTACAAAATAATCTAGAGTGGGTGACTGGGGACAAAGAGAAGGCAAATTTATTTAATACCTTCTTCAGTTCTGTGTATACAAAGGAGCATGGGGCAGCTCTTGTCCATAATGGGCATGGTATTGACACAGCTCCAGATGATCCACATTGCATCACAATTGATACGATCCAAAAATATTTAGACAGTATAAAGGTGAATAAAGCACCTGGATCGAATGGCATACACCCACGGGTCCTTAAAGAATTGAGCTCTGTCTTTTTAAAGCCATTGTTTCTAATTTTTAGGGACTCTTTAATGACTGGCATAGTACCACTGGATTGGTGTAAGGCCAATGTGGTGCCTATATTTAAAAAGGGGTCAAAATCTCTACCAAGTAATTATAGACCTGTTAGTTTAACTTCAATATTTGGGAAGATACTGGAGATTTTAATAAAAGACCACATAGATGAGTTCTTGCTGGAAAAACATATTTTAAGCAACAGACAGCATGGATTCATGAAAGACAGAAATTGTCAAACAAATCTGATTTCTTTTTATGAGGGGGTGAGCAGAACCTTAGACAGAGGGGTGGCGGTGGATGTGGTATACTTGGATTTTACAAAAGCAATTGACACAGTTCCCCACACATGGATAATGTGTAAGGTAAAGTCTAAAGGCTTAGAAAAATCTGTATGTAATGTTGATACAGGGAATATCCGATTGCCTCTCGGGGGATCAGGAAATAATTTTTTTCCCAGCAGGAGCAAATTGGATCATGCTTTGCTGGGGGTTTTTTTTTCCTTCCTCCAGATCAACTGTGGGTATAGGATTATAATTTTTTTTTTTCTATGGTTGAACTGGGTGGACTTTTGTCTTTTTTCAGCCAGATTAACTATGTAACTATGTAAGTGTCAGCAAGTGTACTACTAAAGCCATGTTCCCATTTAACTATATAGTGAGGGCTGTAGGGGTTCAGCAGTCTCAGTAATCAAACTTAATCACATAATGCACAAAAACATCGCAGAGTTAAAAATAGTGCAGTCAATGACCTTCCATGGTTGAATGTTGGTCCATAAGAGATGTTAATGCTTTCAGTTTCCATGCTTCTAACGCAACACATATAGGAGATATCATACTCCTAGGAATCCCAGATGAGAAAATTATTTGTTTCTAGATCCTGGAGAAAATCAGGGTTTTTCATAATAGGTGTTAGGGGGCCACAGATATGTGAATACTGTAAATGTTTTCAGTAGTGAATCCCAGATTTTCAGTTGGGTGAAAAGGTAACAATGCAGAATGGGCATGGGCTGTAGGCAATGTCCATGGGAGTGAAACAGGGAGGACAGGTTAGATTTCTTTTTCCTTTTTTTAACTTGGATTGCTTCACTGTAAGCAGTAGCAACCAAAGCCATGTTGAACTTTGTCAGCTGAAAACTTTCTGTAATCTCTGTTGTTAGTGCTACTGTTTCTAGCTATCCCTGATGACTACAGAACCCCTATATTATGGAAAAGATGAGAGAGGGAGGTGTTTGTAGTCCTGCCTATGGTGACGATGCTGCTTTTCTATAGATACAAATCTGTTAGAAAGGGTTGTCACCCTAGGACAGGGAGTGTGCTACTAACAGGATCAGCAGGAAAAAAACCCACTAGGCTATCCACATACTGCCCATGTACTCACTCCATAGGAATAGCTGAGTGGTAGAAGCTGAAAGCAGCGCTGTCCTGCAATCTCCTATGTCCCTGATGCAGATTACAGACTATCTGGAGGACGGTAGAATTCTCAGTATACAGATTACTCACCGCTCTGGATGGTCTCTCAATGACTGTACGCAGTCTGGGAGTCCTTAATGACACTAAACTGAGTGAGGAACATGCAGTGAATATCCTGATTTAGGGGTCTGGTATGACAGGCAGAGCAGGAAAGTTTACAGTGGGTGCCTGAATCTGGGGCTCCGGTATGAGTATGGATTTTAGTAATGACTGTTGTAGTGACTATCCGGACCTGGGTATACACTGTGGAAAAACATGGCTGCTTTTGTGAATATCCAGGATCTGAGGGACCTGTGTAACAGTGCTAGGAGCTATTGATAGAAGAATCTTCAGTTTGAAAGTCCTAATACAGTAGAGCTGGGGAGATATGCTACCTCCTCATGATGCTAAGCTAAACTAGCTTGTTTAGTACATGCAGAGTTATAGCCACTAAATCTGGTTTTGTGCTTTGCTTTGCATACTGTCTAAACGTCTAGAGGCGGTACTGTAGCTACTGTATACTTATCAATGGAAGACTGATTGAGTCTCCCAAAAAACAATCCCCACCATGAGGACCATATTTATTACAAGGACTTTAGCAACTCTTTTTTAAAGATTCATATATGTTCATGTGTAATGCAGTAATTTTTTATTTACCTTACTTTTCTCAATTCTAATTTCTGAAAGGGAAGATCTGCCTTTATTTTCACCAGCTGATCAATTTCAGCATTGTAGTAAGAATTAAGTTACAGTATCTGTGTCCCCTTTAGTAAAAGTATAGGCTTACAAAGTATGTGACTACAATTAGGCTCCTATTGCATGGCTCTGCCTGCAATATCATTTGTTCAGTGCAGATTTCAAATCTGGGTTACCATAAGGAAATCAATTACAAAAATTATAATTTTTTGACAGCTTTAGAAAAATCAAAACTGCTGAAGATTTAAATTGAAATGTATCTTTTAATAACAATTATAAAATGGTTTGTGTAGGACGCAGGTAAAATAAGTATTGAACACGTCAGTATTTTGCTAGGTAAATATATTTCTAAAAGTTGCTATTGACAAGAAATTTTCACCACATGTTGGTAAGAACCCATGCATTCCATACATACAAAGAAACCAAAGCAAATACGTTCAGAAATTGTGTTATGTGTAATGACACAGGGAAAAAAGTATTGAACACATGAAGAAAAGGAGGTGTAAAAAGGCATGGAAAGCCAAGACACCAGTTGAAAACTATCAGTAATTAGAAAGCAATCCTGCCCCTTGTCAGTGCAAATTAATATTAGCTGGTTCAGTCTCAACTGATGGCCTATAAAAAGGTGTCTCATTACCAAGGTGTCACACAACAAACATCTCATGATGGGCAAAAGCAAAGAGCTCTTTCTCAGGACCTTCACAACCTTATTGTTGCAAAATATACTGATTGCATTGGTTACAGAAGGATTTCTGAATGTTTCAGTGAGCATTGTTGGGGCCATAATCCGGAAGTGGAAAGAACATTATTTCACCATAAACCAGCCATGACTAGGTGCTCCTCACAAGATTTCTGACAGATAAGTGAAAAGAATTATCAGAAGACTTGTCCAAGAGCCAAGGACCACTTGTGGAGAGCTTCAGAAAGACCTGGAATTAGCAGGTACAATTATTTTAAAGAAGACAATAGGTAACTCACTCAACCCCCATGCCCTGCATGCATGTTCACCACGCAAGACTCCATTGCTGAAGAAAAAGCATGTTGAAGCTCGTTTAAAGTTTCCTGCACAACATTTAGACAAGCCTGTGAAATACTGGGAGAATATAGCCTGGTCATATGAGATCAAAATTGAACTCTTTGGATGCCGTAATACACACCATGTTTGGAGGTCCAATGGCACTGCACATCACCCCAAAATCACCATACCAACAGTGGAGTTTGGAGGTAGAAACATCATGGTGTGGGGCACTTTTTCATCATACAGTACTGGCAAACTTGATGTCACTGAAGAAAGGATGAATGGAAAAATGTACTAAGACATTCTTGATAAAAATCTGCTGCCATCTACTAGGATGATGAAGGTGAAATGAGGGTGGACATTTCAGCAAGACAATGATCCCAAACACAAAGCCAAGGAAACTCTCAAATGGTTTCAAAGAAATAAAATAAAGCTGCTATGATGGCCCAGCCAATCACCTGACCTGAATCCAATAGAAAATCTATGGAAAGAATGAAAGATCAGAGATCACAGAAGAAGCCCACAGAATCTTCAAGATTTGAAGACTGTGTTGAGGAATGGGCCAAAATCACACCTGAGCAATGCACGTGACTAGTTTCTCCACACAAGAGGCATCTTGAAGCTGTCATTATGAACAAAGAAGGATTAATTATTTTTCCCTGTGTTATTCCATTTTATTACACATAACTTAATTTCTGAATTTATTTGTTTTGGTTTCTTTGTATGCATGGATTGCATAGGCTATTACCAACATGTGTTTTTAATTTAATTTCAGTAGCACCTTTAGAAATGTATTTACCAAGGAAAATGGTGACGTGTTCAAGACTTATTTTACCCGATATATATATATATATATATATATATATATCATAAAATATATGTTGTGACAAACTAAGAGACCACAGGTGATAGTCATGAACAGGGTGCATCTGGGACTAATTGATAAATCTGTTGCAATTTATAAAGATAATACAGATAAAAGGGCTCCGGAATGAGACAGTTGAGCAGACAGGAAAGTGGGGTCCTATCTCTTTAGAATTCTAGAGCTTGGCCAAGAAGAGATTAAGTAGGTATTCTGGCCACCAATACTTATCTCTTGCAGAGCCCCAGATGCTTGAATAAAGTAGAGCTCTCAGTTTATTGGTACAATGCCAAAGAGGATTGAAAGCTATGTGTTTTGTTTATTAGACCCATACAAGGAAAGACTTAATGTTCAAGTCCAACTGTGGCAGCTTAACAATTATACACTTTTTGCCCCCCCACTCCAAAACAGATGCATGATATATTGATCATGTATTCAAGGAGATCATACTAAGCATGTGTAAAACGTACCTTACTCCACAGTCTCATATGCCACTTCCAGTAGTGAAGACTGGTCCCACAAAGCCTCTCTATGGCCACATTGTACGTGAAGAGTTCCTACCCACACTCTGGAAGGAGTGAAAGCAACCAGAGTGCTAACCCCTTCTGAACAGTGAACAATGGTGAGTTTTTTTTTTCTTTTTCATCATCCCCTAGACAAAACCAACAATTTAATTTGCATCAGCTGGGGGTCACAAAATTTATAATTTTTTGAGGGCCCCCCAAAAAAAGGAGATAAGAAAACTGCAATTTCCTTGTGGACCTACTTGTGAGACCCTGTCCTAAAAGAGTACTAAAAAGATTTGCTTGGACTGTTATCCTGAGATCCCTGCCTCTTACCCTTGATATTTGATGCTAATCTCTCAGAATGCATATATTAAAGTGAAGTATTCCTTTAAATAGTACTAAGGAACTAAGGGATACTAATTATTGGAATCTGATATTACTTTTTTATGCACTCTTATTAACTTTTCAGATATTAAAGAAACATGTCTAGAGACAAAATAAATCCAAAGGTAAAATGTAAGGGCTATAGCCAAGACCAGACTGTGAGATAAGTATGTCACCTCTGGTTTTATGGCAAACAGAAGTGACAGGCAGCCATGGAAGAATACAAATAATACCTTGCTGGTTACAAATGCTATTAGGGAAATACAGATGGCGTAAAATGTCTGTCAGTAACCTGTGTTCTTGACAAGACTGTGTTGCTGCAGTTCCAGTATATATCAAGGACATCTGTTATCTACCAGGGGTGCCAGCCTGACAACAACATGGCATTGTCTTCCATGGGTGCCTGCCTGACAACAGGACTGTCTGGATACAATTCCAACTCTTTAGGCAAGTAATGGAGAAGAAGCCTGATTGTTAGAATACAGTGTTCATGTATTTTCAGTGCAACAACTACATCAGTTTTCAGAAGAGATATATTCTTCAACCAGTAGATGGCAGTGTTTATAAGTGTGTAACTGCATCTATGGTATACTCTATGTATTTTTTTGGAAAAAAGCTTCCTCTTTCCTTGTTCCAGTGAAGCAGAAAAGCACATGTGTACTGTGCACTGTCTGTTCTTTAGGGCTATATACAACATTTCTAACAATGATTCATTAAATCACTTTTAACTGTATGTCTATACGTAATGTACCAACAACAAGCATACACAATATGGCATCTGATTCTAAGAGAATTGCCTTATTTGCATATTGCATGCTTCCTGAAACCAATCTCTTCCAGAGAACACTATGTGTTGTTCCACATGCCAATAAAAGGTTTTGTAAACCAGACTACGGTAACTATGCCCTTGCTAACATGCTACCAGTATTATTTTAAAACTGTACTTCCACACACTGGTATATAAAAGAATTACAAGGAAAAAGCCCCGCAGCTGAAATGCAAACCATTAGAGATCATTATACAATGTTTACAAGTGTTATTCCAGCTGTATGTTAAACCTCTGTTCATTCATACATATTCAGATGTGGCGGAGCATGTGTGCATTGTTGCGCATTTCCACATATTCTGTTTAAGGCAGACATTCATTTCAAAGGAAATGCACCAAAGAACTACATGACCCTTTTGAAAAATTTCCACACATTAGCTGCATGTGTGGGGGTGCCATTAAGAAAAAGGGATGCGTGTTTTTGTAACAGAGGGAAAGCATGTGGTTTTGCACTCAATCTCACAATGCACAAATGTGAATCTAGCTTTAATGGTTTGTTACCAACAATGCTATAGTTTAAATAGAGCTAAAGGCGGTATGTTTTGGATAGAGTAAGGGAGGGTTATTGCTACTGTCATTTTCTTTTGCCATCTGTGTCCCATTGGGGAGATTTCCCCTCAAATCCTGTCCCATAGCCAAACATAGAAGTGAGAGGAAATCCATCCAAAGTAAGGGAATCCATGGTTGACACCAGGGTCACCAGAGCTAGTGTTCTTGTTGGAATATTTTCCCTTTTTTCCTGTTCTCATGACAGCCCATAAGTTGGGATGTCCTTTCACTTTTATGCTGTGTGATAGCAATTAACAGGACAATTAGAGAGGGTGAATTTCCCTAACAGGCGCATGTATAGCAATAAAAAACATGACAGGTGTTCTAATCCCTCTCCACTATATCTAAAAAACAAATGTCTCGCCTTTATGCTTTAAGCACAGGGTTCAGTTAATATTTCTTTACACTGATCATGTTCATGGAACATTTGTATTTCCCTTATATTTATTATATTCTCTCTTTGATCATGGTGGTTCTTTGACTGTATTCTTTTTTTAACATATTGCTGACCTATTAAATATGAATATATTGCATATATAGAACTGTATTACTCTTATAAATGTAGACATGGTACTGTCGTGGGAATTACAGCACATAAGTTGTTTCTTGGGAAAACAAAAAGAGTTTTGTGCAATGATGTACAATTGAAAGCATTATTCAAGATATCCTGAAGGTGTTTTCCTGTATTACATATGTTTTACTATTGTCTTGGCCACACTGAATGTCTGGTATGTTGGTATTCATTTAGTAGGTGGTGTGGTATGCAACTCCTCGTTGAGTGCAAGCAACTAAATTAAGTGCGTCATTTCATATTATGTCTTTGTCCAAACTTGAAAGTAAGCAAGGAGACAGTGTTTCACCTTGCTGGGAAATTGACTTAACCAACTATTGCTACACTGGAAGTAATTATGTGTCTTTTTTAGAAATAGATCACTTGAACGATTTCTGTGCTCATGGTCTGATGACAAAACACTTGCCCAATCACTCTGAGTGTTGCTCACCAACTGCACCTTGTAGTTTGCATGCTCCTTTGAACATTGTGACACATTGTTTTACAGTTATTGTAGAATCTCAATAGTAGAAATGAAAAAAAAATGCTTAGAAAAAAATGGTGTTCATTTAACCCAAGCATAACAACACACACTGATAGTTACTCAAATGTAAAAACCCAGGAGTGGTACTTCACTGGTTAGAATTTCTTATTAAAGAACTCCTGGGAAATTAATATCTGCTGTACTGGTGGAGGTAAGTATAATGTGCAAGTTACACTTACCTTTGTGGTGGCTTTTACTAAATATGCTACTGTGAAGTTCAGCAATTCTCACTATTCACCTTCTGCCTGCAGGCTTTGGTCCCTGGATTCTGCTGAAAAACTAAGTGTACAAATCGATATGGGGGGTTGCCAGCTTCCCAACACAGAACAGGGCAGTGCACAGGGACCAGGGCATGTAGGTACAGAAAAGGAGAGTCAAGGTTTTGCAGCACCAGATCTAGCGAAGGATTAATGCAGCACATCTGGCAAACAGTTAAATAGACAAATACATATATAAAAGTTGGCACACACTAGCTGAATATTTATTCAAGCATTGGAATTACCTCTCTTGTAAGTGAATAGAGGCAAGAAGGTACAATACATCTAGGTGAGCTTATAAAGCAAACAGAATAACAATCACCAATTTGGTGATAATCACTTGTATTCCGAACAGTAGACAAAAGATGAAGAGACCCAGAATGTGCAGACTGCAGGTTTGGGATTGCTACCCTCCCTATGCTGTACAGTTATAAAATACAGCAGATGTGACCAGATTTCTGGAGTATGTGTGTTTCTTCAGAAATCTTCAGCAGGTAACATTACTTTATTTATGTGTTTTAGCTGTATATTTAAATATTTGGCTGAACTGTTTACAAATCTAGGCAGTTAAAATGGGGCACAGCAAGTACGGGAAAGGTTTGATTCAGTGAAGAATAAACCAGTGGTCTCCAAACTGTGGCCCCAGGGCCAGATGGGCCCTTTGCTTACCTTTATTTGGCACTTGAGGCACTATTTTTCCCACTGATACAAGGCACATATTCCTCCCACTGACACCAACAAGGGGACACTATTTCTCCTACTGACACCAACATTGGAGGACTATTTCTCCTCATAATATACCAAAGATGGAGCACTATTCCTCCCACTGATGCCAAGACAGTTTCTACTCCGAATGGCCACTATCTAGCCCCCCTAAAGTCCAAAGTAAACTGGCCCTTTGTTTAGAAATCTTAGAAACTCCTGGTATATACAATCAGAACAATAACAAATATAGGCAGCTAAAAGCATGCACATCTCAAAGCTGTTTCCAAAAAGACAAGCTCCCCCTCCCCCCCCCCCACTTTTCAAGCCCTTTTATTGTTCAGAGATACTGCCGATCACAATAAAAAACAAATTGCAGGGTTTGGAAAGTGGGAGAAAGCAGGTACACTGCTGTTACATGAAAAGTCAAGATATGCATGCCCTTCAGCTACCTAAATCTCTGGATCTATTAATGTGGTTTTCGTGACAGTAATTTGGTTTATGCATTTTTTCATCATGTGAACTGTCTAGGTCTGTGAAGTGCTTACTTTAAAGTGGCTTTCCATAAAGAAAAAAATGTACTGTAGCACTCAATTATAAATGAGTGTGCATTTAAAGTTTTTGTTTAGTCCCCATGCAAAGCCCCACAAATACTTGATGATACCGTCAGTGAAGTCAACCTCATGCAGGTTCCTGTGATGGTGTGGCAATGATGCGTCACTGAATTCAGAACAGAGTTGCCACTGTCATGTAGGATGAGCCCGCTGGCAATAAAGTGGGAAGAAAAATGTTGAAGGGAGCATGAAGATCAGCATTGTCACTTCTGCTTCACAAGCTTGTAGCTTGTCAATCAGCACCTGGCTACACCTAGTCCTGCCCACTGCTTTCTGTATTGGCAGAATTGACTGTGCTGCTGAAACCTGCTTTTAGCTGCAGTGTCTCAGAGGGAGAGCATGTGAGATGTTTTTTTTTGTTCACTTTATGAGTCTTGAGCATCACTTAGTAACTGGATTTATTAAGCTTGTGCATCAACTAGTAACTGAATTTGGGATGTGTTTAGACTATCATACAGAAGCCCTTAGTTGTACTTTTTGTGGTGATACAACAACCCAAATATTTTGCAAGATGAAAGCATATTTCAAAACTGGTTTGAATCCACAACTTCCTCAAATTTCTGGACAATGGTTTGTAAGTGACAGGAGTGCATTTATATATCATTGACAAACCTTACTCTATTTCAGATGGTTAAAACACAAGCAATTGAAGGAGTATCAGAAATACAACAATCTCTTTTGCCACTGACTTATAACAGAAGATGACAGACAAGGGGTTGGCAGAAAGAAAATCTTTGCTTGTTTTGCTGACTGTAAGACTTTTTGAAGATTAGCACACTAATCTCTGAATATTAGTTATACACTTTTCTCGACTAGTTACACCCAATAGACCAATAGGAAAAAGCACCTACCACTGCAATTATATCATTTAAAAAAAAAAAGTATAGTATGTCAACTGTATAAATTGTCAGGCAATTGCACAACATATTAGAAAAAACAAAATAATGTATGGCATAAATAGTGGCCAAAAATTATTGTGCCAACGCTAATACTCCTTAACCTAATAATATAATTTAGAAAGAGAGAGGGAGAGAGAGAGAGAGAGTGCAGACAGCTGTTCACATCCGTTCCAAATCTCTTTTTTAAACTACTTATTTATTGCTAACAATATAGAACGATGTAAAGAAGATATCACACATCTTAAAGCCAAAATAGATATAAAAATATGCTATCATGATGGTGTTTATACTCCCCAATCACTTACCTGCGGCCTTTTTCACCACCCTTGGCTCTGGGATCAATCAGCACCAGTCTCTCTGGCTGCTGCAGCCTCAAGTCATTCATTTAGTGACAGTGTCACTTTCATCACCAAATAATAGCTTCCTGCTAACAATTTCACATTGTAGAGAAGCTGACAGGGAACCCAACTGATGTCATTGACCAGATATGGCCATGTTCATATTTGGTCAATGACATCTCCCAGTTTCCCCAGCACTGTGTTGACATTCCAGCTGTGAACTGTCATTTGTAACAGCAGTAACGATGGGAGAGGATTGTTTTGGCATGGGTCATCCTGTTAGATTCCAATAAATCCCCTCAGCAGACCCTCCACATCCACCGGCCAATGATGGGGGATAAGGCACTATGTATGCATCAACAAGGGGCAAGGTGCCTTGCCAGGAGGGGTGCGTTTGCTGCCCCCCATTGCAACAAACACTCCCAATGAGCATGTGGCATGGTATGGTTGAAGAGGCAGAGGCCTACACTTTCTGACCCCTCCCCCCCAATTCCTGGCCAGCCAGGCTGTATGCCTGGATAAAGGTCTGGCATGGATTTTGAGGAAGACCCCATCCATTTTTTTTCCTTAAAGGCATATTACATTTTTGTGAACAATGTGTCCATTTAAGATGAAAAAATCATTGAGTCCACTCAAGATCCATACTCAACCTTTTTTCAGATTTTATCCTCCTTGAAAGGGAATAGTGCACAGCCTTTGGGTACCGGATTGCATAGTTCACTTTTTTCAACATGTATTATTTGCTTGAACTGCTGGGGATTGCTAGTGCCCTCTTAAAAGGTTCATCAAATAAAATGAAAGATTGTAGTGGAGCCCCTGTGAACTTTTTCTGCCTTTGCAACTCTATGGGAGGTAACACAAGACCAACAGAAGTTGGCTATGTCTGTAAGCATGTTAGGCCAAAAAGAAAATCTGTATCAGTTGGTCTTAGTGATTCCCAAGTGACCTGCTAGGGAAAACGTGTGCCCAAACTTCAACTATGTCCCCTAAATTAGCTGAATACAATGAGCTGCCTTTTGACCATTTCTGCCTCATTCAGTGGGCAGGTCCTCCCTGCTTCCCATTAACTCAGTAAACTATGTGTTTCTCTCCCTCCACTGGAGGGCCTGATTTTCTCTAGTCCAGGGATCTCCAAACTCTCCACTTTACTGTCCCTCAGACTTTAAGGGGGCCAGTTGTGCCCAGTGGGAGTAAATAGAGCTAAATCTTTGGTCTTAGGGGGAGAAATAGTTGGTGCCAGTGGGAGGAATAGTGCCCCATTGTTGGTGTAAGTGGAAGGAATAGTGCCCCATTGTTGGTGTCAGTGGCAGGAATTATGCCCCATTGTTGGTGTCAGAGGCATGAATAATGCCTCAAAGGGCCAGATAAAGGCAAAGGGCTGCATTCAGTCCCAGTGCCACAGATTGGAGACCACTGCTCTAGACTAAGGTCAGTTTGCAGTGCTTGCTCAAAAGCAGAACTACAAGTCCCAGCCAACTGTCCAGTGGTAAATGAGGACATCAGCTGAGATGTTCTGAGCAGTGCATATTTCCGCTAAAACACATGGTGGCAGTTACCTGATCAATTAACCTGACCCAGTGACTATCAGTCACTGTCTGCTTAGATTGTTGACCCAGCGAAGAAAAATCTCTGAGGCTGTTAAATCCCAGGAATAAATCCTTAAAATCCAAAATGAACTGGAACTCTAATTTTTTGGAAGACACCTTTTGGAGTCTTCTTTCTCAATACTTGACCCTCTTCTCAATAATGTCACAGTCCTGCCACTTTACAATTTTGACACACCCATATTCAAGTGTTGGCACCCTAATTCTTCATAGGAAAACAGCTGCTTTTTGTCCCAATATTTGGGTTTGCTTTTGCTGCTGCCATAATGTCCTGCTACTAGTCAATATTAGAGCAGCATACTGTACACATAAAATGTGATGAAAAAAGGTCCAGCATGGCTCTGAAATGTTGGTGTTCGATGTCCATGCTACTTAAATGAAGCTATCATTACTTGCATCTTTAATGGTTGATGTGTCAGCATCTGTTTAGATTTGACTTCATGGTGCCTCCATAGATGTGCACCTACAACTCATATAGTTTAGTAGGGTGTGTGGGATGGACTTTTACTTAGGAACATGTAAGCCTGTTCTTAATGTTGCAAGATATGGCTGTATTTGATATTTTATGCACTTAATGTTTGTAGGAAAACATATGCCTGTGCCTTGTTTCTCAATATTTGGGCATGATCTTGCTGATGCAATCGTGGTGTAAACTGCTTTTGTGCAAAAAAGAAGTCCCAAACTTTTGTGGCACTGGCCAATTTCTAATTTGTCATTTAAAGGATTTGTGTATTTTCCACATTGCTTTCAAATCCATATGAAAAAGACACTATTCACAGTACTTGTTTTTGGCATAGGCACAGTTACAACTTGGCAGTACCAGCTTCCAGTGCCTTTTTTTTAAATAGCTTGCCTAATGGTCAGAAAATGGTCAGAATTTAGACAGAATTGATCAAGATCTGCCTCTGCACACTTCAAACCATGGTAGCAATGTAAGTGGCAGAATTACCAGCATTTTATTGCAGTGCCACTACAACAGACCACAGGAACTGATGTATATATAGGGACCAATATTTAAAGCCAAAAATCTTAAGAATGCTGACAGGAGAGCAATAATGTAAAAGATAAGGCACATTGAATAAGGGTAACGTTTGCTGAAAAAATAAACATATTTCTTCAGTATCAGCATTTACCCACAACTGCACGTATGAGACAACTCCCTAAACGCGAAAATAGCGCTTCAGAGAAATACACCGTAAACTGTATGTGGCACCTGCTGCTGGGATGTGGGAAAATATCAGGGATTTTATGCTAGAGTAATTTGCAGCCACTAAATGTCCATGTGCTTGAGGATTAAGTCGGATAACCTATGATTTTAGCATTAAAAATTACCATAATTTACACTAAAAAAATCATTAGTTCTTTGCAAACAATATCTGACTTTCTGCTTCTAGTTCTTTGATCATCAGAAACTAGACAATGAAGATAAAACTTCACTTGACCTCCTAAAAAAAAAGGAGAAAAGGTAATTGGCTGCTTTCCTAAAAATTAATACATTTACAATACAAGGCTACTACTGTATCTATTACTATGGGGTGCCATTACAATAAATGGCACCCCCATGCATCTGCTAAACAGCAGCGTGTTTTTGCTCTGGGTGCAGGAAGGCATGCTTTTTACACGTTTTCCCACACCTGCTTAGGTTGTCTGCATTCTGGATGAAGTAGTAAATCAGACACCTTTGAACAGCAGCATTGTCAGTCTGGGGACAGGGTAGCATTAAACAAGAAGATTTACATGGATAACAAAATGAAGCTGAACACTTTATAAGCAGTTACAGAAAACAGTTTTTTTTTCTTTCAGGATAAATATTTTACATAAATGAATAAAAGCTAACCATTGTAAGCCACCTTGACAGTGTTCAATGGTTTGTCTCATCCCTCTCACTACTGCTTTGTCTGGACAGCTTGGCCTGTTTGAAAAATAGCAGGCTTACTGACTGGATCACCAAGTGAAAAAGAAGGAAAAATTTAAAAACAAGAAAACTAATTCAGCCAATACATCTAAGAATTGGTAAGCTACAAATTAACACATTTTAGTTTTTAGATCTTATACTGCTTTAAGTCACACTGATTGAATGGGTACCTTCTAATGTTTTCAAGATGGCTCCTGCCTTGCTTTATTAAAAGGACACTCAAATCTGCTGCATCTTGCACATATATTAATACCCGAAGGGTGCTTTACAGACATTAGAGAATGTTTTCCCAATCCTTCCTTGTACGTTTAGCTCCCACCCCCAAACAAACCTAGCCAAACCTGATCAAGGGGAAGCTAAGTGGCTGGTATAGATTTTCCTGGCCAGTACTATTTTATCACCCATTCAAGTCATCCAATGCATAATCGCAAGCTCCTAGATTAATCTGTCACTAATTGTTCAGCAACCTGGTAATGCACGCTTGGCCATCCACCATCTTATGTGTTTAGGCTGTTTTACACTTCAAATTTGTTCACAATACTAAGCCAGAATTTTGTCACATTTAATTCAAAACTAGCTGGCAGAAGATACCTAAGAAAGAAATATACTGATGATTGAAAGCTAGTGATAAATACGTGATGATGAAGGTTGTGTGAGTGACTGAATCCTAGCAGAATAAATATTCAATCTACATGTATGCATATATGTTATAAAGTGATGAAGCATAAAGTGATAGAAGAGTATATAAAAAAATGTTTTCATTATAATAATAATAATACAAAATATAAGTGCACAGTAGAATATAATACATTTTCATCTATTTGTTCATATGTGCGTCCCATTAGCAACAATTATAAAACAGCTTTCATGTAAAGACATTTTATGATGTTATTGTGTTTAAGTTTGCTTTTTTTTTATTCAGCACTTGTGGAATGTTTAAGCTTTTCTAATATCTCTAACTAACAGCTTTTTATTGCTATCGATGGAGTAATCGGAAGTTGTGTTTGGCTTCTGTGTGGCTGAAAACATTCCTGTGCGCACCAGCGGCTTGATGTGTGTGTCAGCTGAAACATAGCAGCTGCCAAAAGAAATTGTTGATTTCAGAGAAAGACTCACGTGGCAATAGGTTAGTAAATAAATGTTTAACTGTCTCCTGTGATTTGTCACTAACTATATAGATCATATTGTGAATGCATTAACATCAATCAGCAAAAAGCTATTCTCAATCAGGTGTTGTTATTCTCTTTTCCATGTTTAATCTGTTTAACCTAAGCATTCACATATTGGGGTGGATTTACTACAGGCAAATAGACTTTTAAATTAGCATTGGAAATTGCAGTTTGCGAGGGAATTTTTTTCCAGAGCTTAGTGAATGAGTTGAAGCCTCGTTTCCATCATCAAACCATGTGCAAGAAATTTTTTTTTTTTTTTAATTTTCCATGTACATGATTGCGTATTCCTTCCAAAGTAAAATTTCACCACATTAACTAAGCTCAAGGGAAAATTCCCTTGCGAACAGCATATTTGAATTTAGTATATCAACCCCAATAACTCTTATAGACCAAAAGTGTACATCCACTGCCCCAGGAACCTTAGAAAACACTCCTTGAAATACTGTCAGCTGTGGGCTCCATTTGTGTCCCACCAGCTGCTGTCTCCACATCCACTTCTGTCTGTTGACTGTCGGCACTGTGTGAGGCTGTCTGAGAAAGAGGCACTGTTTCACACACTTCCTCGGTGAACAAGTGTTATTGCAAGAGAAGTCTGCTGCTGATGGGACCCTGATAGAGTTCACACCAGCTGACAGGTAAATATTTCTGCAGCGCAAGTCAAAACTTGAGGTTGACTTTAATCAATAACTCATATTGCTGTAGGAAAATATGTAAACAATATCCACTATACATAAAGCAAATCCCATACCACCAACAAATGAAAAGTATGCAATGGATAAAATAATCACGCATGGGCTGAAAGAGAGATGCTGTTTAGCACATTAAGGATTTATGAAACTTGGCAGAGTAGAGACTTAGGGGTGCAAAGTCTGTTACACTGCAAAAGCTGAGGAAGTGGGGTAGTGTGTACAAAAGCAGTTGCCTAGTGTCTACAGCAGGGATGTCAAACTGTTGCAAAACTACAAGTCCCTTGGTGCCTCTGCCTTTGGGAGTCATGCTTGTAACTGTCAATCTTGGAGTGCCTCATGGGACCTGTAGTTTGGCAACAGTTTGACACCCGTGGTCCACAGTGACCAGAATTCATTATGGATAACTAATAGATACAATGTTGAAACACAATGCATGTGGTTGCGGCACAGTGGTGTTGGTTTTTAGACGTTAGAACGCACATAACTCTTTATAGTTGACCACCCCCTCCTCCTTAAAAAACTATACTCCCTTGGCATCAGAGACTCCGCTGTCTCCTGGCTCTCCTCCTATATATCCCAGCGCTCCTTCAGTGTTACCTATAACACTGCCACCTCCCACTCTCTCCCCCTCTCTGTTGGGGTGCCCCAAGGCTCTGTTCTCGGGCACCTTCTCTTCTCCATCTACACCTCCTCCCTTGGCCAACTGATACACTCCCACGGCTTCAACTACCACCTCTACGCCGATGACACGCAAATCTACCTCTCTATCCCTCGCCTCACCCCTTCAGTCTCCGCCCGAATCACCTGCCTACTGAACGACATATCAGACTGGATGTCACTCCACTTCCTCAAATTAAACCTTTCCAAAACCGAGCTCTTAGTTTTCCCCCCAGCCCATGCCCCCCCCTAACCTCTCCATCACGACCAATAACGCCACCATCAGTCCCATCCCACAAGCCAAAGTTCTAGGTGTCACTCTAGACTCCAATCTATCCTTCCAGCCCCATGTCCAATCGCTGGCCAATTCATGCAGGCTCCACCTCCGCAACATCTCCAAAATACGCACATTCCTAACCTCAGACACTACTAAACAACTCATACACTCCCTTATTATCTCACGTCTGGACTACTGCAACTCCCTTCTCACCGGCTTACCTCATCACAGACTATCCCCGCTTCAGTCTATCCTGAACTCAGCGGCCAGACTCATCCACCTTACCAACCGCTCTGTATCCGCCACCCCCCTCTGTCATTCCCTCCACTGGCTTCCGATTGCCCAACGTATAAAATTCAAACTACTAACACTGACGTACAAAGCTATTCATAATACTGCCCCAAACTACCTCACCGACCTGATATCCAAATACCACCCAACACGTACTCTTCGCTCCTCAAAAGACCTCCTACTCTCCAGTTCCCTGGTCTCCTCCTCCCATGCCCGACTTCAGGACTTCTCCAGGTCTTCCCCCATCCTCTGGAAGTCACTACCCCAATCCATTAGACTGTCATCTACCCTCCTCACCTTTAGGCGCACCCTGAAAACCCATCTCTTCAGGGAAGCCTACCCTGCCCTCACCTAACAGCCAATCTCCTCCACTCCTTCTTCCACTCCATCCCCCACAGCCATTTCCTCCTGTACCACTATCCTCTCCCTCCTAGATTGTAAGCTCCAAGGAGCAGGGCCCTTGAACCCCTCGTGTATTGCATTGTATTGTATTGTATTGTTACTGTATTGTCTCATGTACTGTCCCCCACTATAATGTACAGCGCTGAGCAAACTTTTTGGCGCTATATAAATACTGTATTATAATAATAATAATAATAATAATAATAGAGTAAAGCTTGTGTAAACAAGCCCTTATGCAGTGCTCAGAGGAAAATGGGTCTACTTATAATGAGCTTGGTAAGTGAATGATCAACCGTCAATAGGGGACCAGAAGGCCCACACCCAGATTTAAGTATCACCAGCTTATAAGAGGAAATAAGGCCTTGTTCAGCCCTTAGTGTAGTATAATCTGTTGCTTTCGAAGTGTAGCTTAGGTGTGGTGGTAATGGTCCAAGAATACCTATTATTGTGTTCCTTAATTGCTACAA
The DNA here is from genome assembly GCF_062004578.1 of Staurois parvus. Classification (NCBI taxonomy): domain Eukaryota; kingdom Metazoa; phylum Chordata; class Amphibia; order Anura; family Ranidae; genus Staurois; species Staurois parvus. Next base: position 202,315 of record NW_028317937.1, on the reverse strand, counting down.
GTTTAAACAGCTCCATTCCTAAACGGGGAGAAATTAAAATTCACTTTCATGTGTTGTAAAAAACTAGAGAGAACACATAAGACTTAATAAGCTCTAAATTATTCACTGGCAAAAAAGTCCTATTTCAGTGCAAAAACAATCACAGAGTTATAAAATTAATTTGTCTACATACATACATACAGTATTTTCAATATTATAATGTACAAAAGACAACAGTATAAGGGAAACGGGTGTTACATACTTTTGCATTTTCCATAGTACATGACCTCCAGGTCTGGCTGTCCACGGCATTTGTGCGTGATAAGTTCACATTCATCCTGGTAAGTGTTCCCATCAGAGCCACATACAGGAATATCACTGTTGAGTCCTGAACAGTCAGGGGCGCATTCACACTGAGGACGCCCATCTTTCAGAATACATGTCTTTCCAGTGGGGCACTGGACCCCATCACAGCTGTCTGCATAAAAAAAATAAGATTAAAAAATCCTTGAGCTGAAGGGCATGCAGGCAATGCATTTTACAGATGCTGTAATCATGTTTTATTAAATGTGATGTCACATGCAGCCCTTCATATTCTCTGTCTCTGGGAGGGAGTAACACGGGGCCCTAGGATCCTTATTACAAAGGGGAGGCCCTGTCCAATCTTGTAGCTGGGCTTACAAAGCATGTAGAAACATGGGCAAAGTACTACACGTACTTTGTTCCCTAAGGAACAGAGCGCTGAAAAAACTGAAATGAGAGCTCTTTTGTAAGCCATGAAGAATTTTCCTGTACATTTCCTTAAAAGAGTGTAGTCTGATGGTCAGATCTAACAATTAGGTTTTGAGGTTTCCATATTATTAGGTACATAAAAAAGAAGGTTTAGCACATGTGCAGTACCCATGCCATCACCAAATTCTAACATCTTGCCTCTACTTAATTTCATCCATACAAGTCATATTTGTGGCTCACCTCTGCAGGGCTTACAGTTGACCAGTCCGAGAAATCCCAGCAGGCCTATTTTGTTCATGGGGTCAGTATAGTTGGACCAGGCAGTGTCTAGGTGTCCATCTCCACAACATTCATCCCATGTTACTGCTGTTAACAGCATCAAGCTGCAGGTTGAACTTGAACCTTGTAGGAGCCAGCATGTTCCCCCTGCAGAAATACACCAGAGAAACACCTTCATCTCAGTGCTACATCTAATGTAGTATGGAAAAAACAATGAAACAAAAACATGCAAAACACATTTAACAGTGCTTTGCACCAATTATTTTTAGTTAACTGGAAAACAAATTGGATTATGTGTGATAGTTTTATATCAGAGCATTGGAACTCAATAATACTTTATGCTGGAAAATAACATGTAACACATAAAAAATTAAACATACAATCCAAAATGTAACCACTACATTTAAAGTGAAATTACGACCAAACTATGGACATTTAAGTATTTAAATTAAATTTAAAACCAGCCCTCACTGTGACGATCACGCCGTCAGACCCCCAGCTCTTCTCACCAACTCGTGTCCGAAGGACTAGCCAATCTAAAACCGCGCTGTCGCGTGCGCAGCTGCACCCTGCACAAAGATTTTCCAGCTAATGGACCACAATCTATGTACCTGCAGCCTGAGAGCGATTGTTACTGGGTCAGGTTAATTACGCGATTAACCCTTCACACTGCCACCACCGCCTTTTTGTAGAGAAAAGGAAGAAACTCGCCAATATTAGCAATAACACTATGATGTTTGAATAAGTGTCTGTATACACACTGTCACCGCAGGCAGAGATATACAGAAGTTTAAAACACACAGTAGCACTCTTCAGAGACAGGGATTCTTAGTTTGAATTAAAGAGCTTTAGAAACAGTTCAACACTTTTCAGATAATAAGATTTATTACTAAAAAGGTCAAAATGGTGCAATAAAAGTATTTACAGAAAAAGATGTAGCCAATATATATATATATATATATATATATATACATATAAATACAGAGAGCAATAACACAGCAAAGAGATAACAGAAAGAAGTTTAGAGAGGTAGAGTACTTGCCAAAAGTCCTGGGTTAAGTAGATCAAGTTTCAGAGCAAAAGGGTACCGTCTCCCAAGTTGGTTCCGATGTTAAAAGGGAGAATTCTTCAACTTCTGCTCCAAATATAACAGTCTTTTTCTAGGAACTCAGCAGGGTGTCTCCTTAAAGCAGAGAACCAATCGCCTCATTTGGGGAGGGGTGTTGTAGACGGGGAACTCAGGCTATGACCAAATCCCTCAAACGTTATACCATGGTCAATAACCTTCCCTAGGTACATGTAGCCTAGCCACTAGTAGATTAATATGCAGAACAATATTCTGAACGTCCAGGCATCAAATATGGCATAGTTCACTATTTCAGGGGTGTAAGATGTCAGACGACTCGCATTAAGCTGAGCTATCCGAATATGTGCTTTATTTTTATGTAATTATTTCCTACCTTAAGATATGAAATTATAGGGAAAAGTGGGTTTTAAATGTGAGGCCTGTTTACGGCTACCTAGGAATGCGTTTGAAGCCCAGTGAAGGACAGGATTATGGCTTTATGATTATCTCAGATCGAGAAGCTAACAGACACCCAGGCACCAGCTAATTTGGGATTTATAACCATGAAGCTCTCCCGCTGTGCCTGATTGCCTGTGCACTTCTGAACCCAGCACACAGGGACCATGTGTCACTCAACAGAGAGGGAGCGGGGAAGCTGATTTTAAGTAGAAATGATACAAGGTGGAGGGCCTTTGGCAAAATGGAGGTTCGCATCCATCTCTGTACGTACAATTGCTACACCTCCCCCCGCAGGTGGTTGCATGGGAGGGAGCTGCAATTTCCCTCCTGACGCAACCGACTCCTGCTGCTGGTTTGGCTGATCAGGGCACAGATCCATTGTGCCCAGAGGTTCACCTTGGGGTGATCTGGTACAACTGCACTGCGGGAGAACCAGGTTCCTTCTGAGAAGAGTGCTGTTCTCCCCAGTAACACTGTTGGGCCAACCAAGTGAGTTGTCAGGGGTGAGCACCAGTCGGCTGTGCCTACCCGGATATTGTGGCAACTGCCGTGGTGCCCACCTGTTCACAAAACACTTCTGTTCAGGGGTGTCATATGCTAACATATTGAGATGTAGCTTCTTGTCGAGGTAGAGAATGAGATTTCCATCTCCAATCTCCTTCCTCAGGCCCAGGACTACATCTGACCCGAAGGTAGTGGCGCCTGTGTGCACCGGAACCGGACAGGCGAATTCTGGAACTCGCCTTTCTGGATGTGTCTACAGGTACCTTCGTCCAGGATGAACAGTCCTCTCTACCTGCTAGCATCCAGGACACCATTTCCATCAGTTTCCTGTCTGCTAGGTCAGTCACAGGTTCAGCTGAGCCATGATAGTTGCACCCAGGCTTCTTACCATAGCCAGCTGTACCCAAGACTGACGTAACCTGCTTTTTGGCCTGCGTAGTAGGCCAGGCCATAACTGCCTCAGTCTGCCCATTTTCAGACCTCTGGGGGTCTCTTCCTACCGGTGGTTCCCAGTGCTGAACCACTGACATACCCTTCTGACAGTTACCATTTTTGACTGTCAGACTAGGCACAGGCAGTTTGTTCCTGACTAGTGACAGGGGTCCAAGTTGCTCTTCCCAGACAGGGCCAAACAGTGCAAGACCCCTAAAGTGGGCAATTGCACAAAGTTTCAATCCGCATTGTAGGACATTTCTGACCCCTGGGGAGGTGGTTGGTGTGTTCTCAACACCAAATAGCTTTCCCGTGAATTCAGGCAAGCCACATGGGGTGGTGAAAGCTGACTCATCCTGAGCCTCCTGGGTTAGAGATGGTGGCCCATACCCTCTGTTCAGATCCATGATGGTTAGACAGCGGGCACCTGCCGGATGCTTCATTACCTCATGGCTCCTGGGCATGGGGTAGGCCACAACCACAGGGCTGGCGCTCAGTTTTCCAAGGTCCTCACAAAGCCTGGTCATCTGATCCTGTTTGGGGACCAAGACTACCGGTGGTGCCCAGACCCTGCGGGACCTCTATATCCCTGACTGCGATATTCCCACTGTCTCTTTGGCCCATTCAGTCTGCACCTCCTGTGAGGTGAGGTGGGCATGAGGGAAGGATAAACCCTGCCGTCCAACGCATGAACAGCACGGTGAGCTCTCCCAGGGTTTCCCTGGACCCAGTCACCATCTACCATCTACCATAGGCCTTGCCAGCAGCTTCTGTACCTGAATGGAAAGGAAAGGTGATTGGAGCTGAAGGCCGAAGCTCCCTCTCTGAGGACTGGCTATCAACTGCAATGGGGCCCCTCGCACTTCCAATCCCGGTATGCTGTCACTGCCTATGACATAAGTGGGTCTGCCTGGTGTGTGGGGAGTGAATCTAAGCCAGAAATAGTTGAAGGGGGCTTCCTCCCTGGCTTCAGATTTTCCCCATACACTTTGACAGGCTAGATCAGGTGACACTCTTTCAGTCCCCAAGCCCCCTGCTGGTAAACCATTAATTTCACTGTCAAGCCATTATTTACCTTTCTCAGCAGGGAAGCTCACAGCTAGCCTGCTGATGGATGCAATATTTTGGTCAGTCCCCAGTGCTGCCTTGGCCCTGGGACTAGAAGTCCCAACTAGCTGTTGTTTACCTTCCTCAGCAGGGAAGCTCACAGCTAGCCTGCTGATGGATGCAACATTTTGGTCATTCCCCAGTGCTGCCTTGGCTTTGGGACTACAAGTACCAACCAGCTGTCCAATACCATACAAAGACAACTGCTGGGCGGTTATCAAGGTAGGATCCTCTGAGCCGGAGCAAGAAAAAGGCCTATCCAGACCATCCCTTTGCTCAGCACCCAGAGATTGTACCTCTGCCCACTTCACAGCACTGTGGGTGACCCCCAACAATGAAAATGCATCATTATAATCATCATCATTATCATCAACAGTATCAGTATCAACATCATTGTTTTCATTATCATCATCATTATCAATATCAGCATCATCGTCATCATTATCATCATCATTATCCACAGTTACGTATGTAATATCAATGACACATGAGTTCATTACCTCCCCATACAAGGGGATTTCCTCTCCTTCTCCAGCTAATGGAGAATCCTGTAACCCCACTCTATTCCCAGCCCCCTCCCTCTGTCCATCCACAGATTGCCCAGACATTACCCCAACATCTGCACACAGTACCTTGGCGTGTCCAGAGAGTTCCAGGGGGGCCTCCAGGGTGTTCTTGGCAGGGGCATAGTAGGACACAAGAGTACCCAAATCAGCACCCAACAAAACAGGTGTGGGAATTTCATCCGAGACCCCCACCTCCCTCATCCCCCTTCCCGCACCCCAATCGATGAATACCTTTGCACGGGGTATGCGTGAACGGGTCTCCCCAACTCCCATGAGGGTAAGGAACTTTCCTGGGATGAGGTTCCTTTGCTCAATCACCTCTGGTCGGATCAAGGTGACTTCTGCCCAGGTGTCACGGAAACCAGTTACAGACCAGTTGCCAACAGTGACTGGCTGCAAGTTGGCGGGGGTTACCCGAGTCTTCCTGCGGACAAACAGTACTGAAGAAGAGTTGCTGGCCGGCTGCCCAGGTGATGTCATCTGCTTCTGCTCAGGACACTACGTCCTGAGATGTCCGGGCTTCCCACAGGTGTAATATCTGCGGTTGTCAGGAAGGAATGGCTTGGCCCCAAGTACTGCAGGTGTTGGGTGAGGGGAAGCTTGACTCACCAGCGTAGGAGGGGTTGCTGTGGGCGATTTCCCTCCTTTCCAGCCATGAGGAGGAGCCTTGCGAGGGTCAGACACCCGCGTGTGGACATAGGTATCTGCCAGATCGGCTGCAGCTTTGGCAGATACGGGTTCTCTCTCCAATATAAACTGTCTGACATCTGCCTGGCAGATATGCAGTAGCTGATCTCATATCATGAGATCCTCCAGAGACTTGTAGGAGTCAGCTTTCAGTTCTCTGGTCCACTGCCGGAATGTCGTGCGTAAGCGACTTACCATACTGTATCTGTGTAAGAGTCCTCAGGTCTCTTTTGCAAGGACCTAAACCGCTTGCAGTACAGTTCCTGGGTCATCTGGTACTCCCGGACAATTGCTTCTTTTAGAGCTTCGTAATTGTCGTCCTGCCCCTCTGGCAATTCGACAAACGCATCCAGGGCCTTGCCTCGTAGCCCTGGTATCAGGTACCGAGCCCATTGTGCTTGGGGCAGATGGAACTGACAGCAAGTTTTTTCAAATGACAGTAAATACATGTCAATGTCACCGTCTTTTTTCATTACTGGAAATTTTGCTGCTGGGCCCACGGCTGGAGAGGCATCCCTGTGCTCTAGGGACCCGAGGTTCTAAACCTGTAGCTGCTGCAGGAGCCTAGCCATCTCCAGTTCGTGCCGACGATCAGCTTCCCTCTGCACCGCCTCTCTCTCAGCCGCTGCCTGGCATTCCGTTCTGTCTTCCGCTGCCTGGCGTTCCACAGCCTCTCTGGCCGCCGCTGCCTGGCGTTCCGCAGCCTCTCTGTCAGCCGCTTCCTGGTGTTCCACTCTGTCCACCGCTGCCTGGCGTTCCACAGCCTCTCTGGCCGCCGCTGCCTGGTGTCCCGCAGCCTCTCTGTCAGCCGCTGCCTGGCGTTTCGCAGCTTCTCTCTCAGCACTTAAATCACTTTTGCTCATTTTCTTGTATTCTGCTGAACCAGGCATAATTGCAAGCAAAGGTAGAATAGAAAGCAGAAAAAGGAAGGAGCTGTTGCTATATGTCTCTCTATATATATATAAAAAATGTGCACCGCTTGTCTCTAAGGACTGTTTCCACAAAGGTTACAATCCTTCAGTGCAGAGCTAATTCCTAACAATGCACTGAAGCTCTAATGCAAACTATCCCAGGTACGCTGCCAGCCAATATGTGACGATCGCGGCGTCACACCACCAGCCCTTCTCAACAATTCGTGACCGAAGGACTAGCCCAGTGGTCGGCAAGCCGCGGCTCGCGAGCCACATGCGGCTCTTTACCCACTCTAATGCGGCTCTTCTGTGTGCCGGGCGCCTGCTCCCCTCCCTCCTCTCGGTCGGCCGCTCCCCTGCCTCCTCTCGGTTGGCAGCCCCAAAAGTCCGCGCGGACCTTTTAATTCGGCCCGCGGATGTGGCTGTCAGGATGTGTGTAGGCGGGGCAGCGTGCCGAACGTGAGGGGAGGGGAGCTAGGCTCCTCTCACAGTCCGCCCTGAAGACCCGAACGGCGCGGGAAGACAGCGAGAGGAACGCAAAAGGTAAGTGAATTGACACGGGGGACTTGGCTTACTAGAAGGGGGGGGGGGGGGATAGTACTGTGGGGGATGAAATACTATATGAGGGATGAATTACTTTATGAGGGATGAATTACTATATGGGGGGGTGAAATACTATATGAGGGATGAAATACTATATGAGGGATGAATTACTATATGAGGGATGAATTACTATATGAGGGATGAAATACTATATGGGGGGATGAAATACTATATGAGGGATGAATTACTTTATGAGGGATGAATTACTTTGAGGGATGAATTACTATATGGGGGGATGAAATACTATATGGGGGGATGAAATACTATATGAGGGATGAATTACTATATGAGGGATGAATTACTATATGAGGGATGAAATACTATATGAGGGATGAAATACTATATGGGGGGATGAAATACTATATGAGGGATGAAATACTATATGAGGGATGAATTACTATATGAGGGATGAAATACTATATGGGGGGATGAAATACTATATGGGGGGATGAAATACTATATGGGGGATGAAATACTATATGGGGGGATGACATACTATATGGGGGGATGAAATACTATATGGGGGGATGAAATACTATATGGGGGATGAAATACTATATGAGGGATGAAATACTATATGGGGGGATGAAATACTATATGGGGGGATGAAATACTATATGGGGGATGAAATACTATATGGGGGGATGAAATACTATATGGGGGGATGAAATACTATATGAGGGATGAAATACTATATGGGGGATGAAATACTATATGAGGGATGAAATACTATATGAGGGATGAAATACTATACGGGGGATGAAATACTATACGGGGGATGAATTGCTATGGGGGATGAATTACTATATGGGGGATGAATTACTATGGGGGATGAATTACTATATGGGGGATGAATTACTATATGGGGGATGAATTACTATGGGGGATGAATTACTATATGGAGGATGAATTACTATATGGGGGATGAATTACTATATGGGGGATGAATTACTATATGGGGGATGAATTACTATGGGGGATGAATTACACTATGGGGGGTGAATTACTATATGGGGGATGAATTACTATGGGGGATGAATTACTATATGGGAGATGTATTTTCAGTTTTAAAAATGTGGCTCTCAAAATAAATTTCAATCATGGTTTTGGCGAGATTTGGCTCAGTTGAAAAAAAAGGTTGCCCACCACTGGACTAGCCAATCTAAAACCGCGCTGTCACATGCGTAACAATGCCACGTGCAGCTGCACCCTGCACAAAGATTTTCCAGCTAATGGACCACAATCTATGTACCTGCAGCCTGAGAGCGATTGTTACTGGGTCAGGTTAATTACGCAATTAACCCTTCACACTGCCACCACCGCCTTTTTGTAGAGTAAAGGAGGAAACTCGCCAACATTTGCAATAACACTATGATGTTTAAATAAGTGTCTGTATACACACTGTCACCGCAGGCAGAGATATACAGAAGTTTAAAACACACAGTAGCGCTCTTCAGAGACAGGGATTCTTAGTTTGCATTAAAGAGCTTTAGAAACAGTTCAACACTTTTCAGATAATAAGATTTATTACTAAAAAGGTCAAAATGGTGCAATAAAAGTATTTACAGAAAAAGATGTAGCCAATATATATATATAAATACAGAGAGCAATAACACAGCAAAGAGATAACAGAAATAAGTTTAGAGAGGTAGAGTACTTGCCAAAAGTTCTGGGTTAAGCAGATCAAAAGGGTACCGTCTCCCAAGTTGGTTCCGATGTTAAAAGGGAGAATTCTTCAACTTCTGCTCCAAGCATAACAGCCTTTTTCTAGAAACTCAGCAGGGTGTCTCCTTACAGCAGAGAACCAATCGCCTCATTTGGGGAGGGGTGTTGTAGACGGGGAACTCAGGCTATGACCAAATCCCTCGCACGTTATACCATGGTCAATACCCTTCCCTAGGTACATGGAGCAGCCTAGCCACTAGTAGATTAATATGCAGAACGATATTCTGAACATCCGGACATCAAATATGGCATAGTTCACTATTCCATCTAGAACTATATGACTTTCTGCTCTCCTGTATACGTAATCCAGGGGTGTAAGATTTCAGACGATACGCACTAAGCTGAGCTATCCGAATATGTGCTTTATTTTTATGTAATTATTTCCTACCTTAAGATATGAAATTATAGGGAAAAGTGGATTTTAAATGTGAGGCCTGTTTTATGGCTACCTAGGAATGCGTTTGAAGCCCAGTGAAAGACTGGTTTATGGCTTTACGATTATCTCAGATTGAGAAGCTAACAGACACCCGGGCACCAGCTAATTTGAGATTTATAACCATGAAGCTGTTCCGCTGTGCCTGATTGCCTGTGCATTTCTGAACCCAGCACACAGGGACCATGTGTCACTCAACAGAGAGAGAGGGGGGAAGCTGATTTGGAGTAGAAATGATACAAGATGGAGAGCCTTTGGCAAAATGGAGGTTCGCATTCCATCTCTGTACATACAATTGCTACACTCACCTCTGTCACTGCAGGCAAAGTGGAGCAATTAATTCTGAAAGTTCACAGCAGAAACACTGAAGTAATTCAGCTCATCATGCTGCCAAGAGCCCCTGCCCTGTGTCAACAACAGACTACAAGGCTGCCAGTCACTGCTGGCAGGTGGCAGCAGTGTGAGCTGAGCTAGCTTGAATAACTACTTCAGTGCTTTTGCTCTAAACATTGAGGATGAATTGCTCCACATTGCTTGCAGCTATTCTTTCCTTCCTAGCTGACTACTGTAAACTATCAATTGCCCTGGTCCTAGTGTAATGTAGATGAAGAGATATGGACATGTTTATAGTCCACATCAGGAGAGCAGCCTAGGATGGTAACCATGGCTCCTTCCATAGAAAGGAGGAGTGATGTAGCCACTCAGAGATACGAAGTATACTATTTGCCTGATTACCAGGTGAAAATGGGCAAAGAAGCTTGAAAAAACATTTGTAACCACCACACCAAGGACTAGTAAACTGCAATATACTGTGTTACATTCTTGGATTTGGGTTTAGATGCACTTTAAATGAAAACATTTTAAAAATGGCAGTACTAAAGGAAAGATAGCACTGTCTTTCAGCTAGCTGTTTCTATGGAGAATGGGATGTGCAGTTGCATATTTCACCTGTAGCACTAGCTAATGATAATGCCTGGTACAACAGCTTGATCCTTCAGATTCAGCACTGTTATGTTGGCAAGGATAAACTGTAATCTACTGAGCATTGTAAACAACTAGGCTGGTTATGAGTGTGGGATGTGGAAGAGTGAAGAGTACTCCATGTGGCAAACAACGACATCAACATAAATTAAATTACAGAGCAAGCAGTGATGGGTTTACAGACTTCAAAAGCCTAATCTCAACCCTGGCCATTTCATTGTGAGGCCTTGTATTGTAATGTAGAATTAGCTTGTGTAAAACTCAAGGTAGAAACAGAGTATACAGTAGCAACAGGGTGAAGGACAGGTGGCATCAGTTGATCTTGTGTTCACATGACATCATTCCAGGAAAATCAAATGTGGATCAAAGTGGGAAATTTGCATTTATTTAGAGCTTCAGTTTGGAGCTACAGCATACCGAAAAGGTTCCTAATCTGACTCTAGGCAAGAAACGCTTCCAAAGGATTAAGGTGGATGGCCAAAGGCTCTTGATGAATGCCCCTCTATGAGGTGAGTGCTGGTTTAGATGTCCTCCTGAAAGGACCCAGAAAAACAATCTGCTCAGGCTTGCGTAGCCTCAGACATTCCACCCGAACTTTCCATAAACCCTTCCCTTTTTATGGGGGGAAATTTAAAAAACCAGACAGCAGCTATGCATCTAATATCATGCAAGTGAACAGGTGTATCTGCCATGAGTGAAATGCACTGCATGACCTCATTTTCACTGTACTGTACTGTATAACATTATACAGTCAAAAAGTACACTAAACTGTATAAAAGCTATAGGTTCATCTAAATATGCTTCTTCTGGTTAGTCATAAAAACTGTGGAGCTGGTTTACTAATTGCTGTAGGTTATATTAATAAAAACAAAAATCTATTTTTTAATTCTAATTGGATATTTGAAGTGGGTACAGGCCACTCTGTGATATAATCTAATCAATCAGCTTTAGGCAAGATTACCATGGGTGGAATAATGGAAAATTGCTTGATTTCCCCATCAACATAGTCAGTGTTGATGGGGAAATGACTCCTGCAGCACTACTGTGATCCCTGCCGGCATAACACAATGATCACTGCTAGCAACTATAGCCATTGGCAGTGATCGCATGCAAAAAATCTGACAGGCTGATTGTACTGAAGCCAATAGATGGCTCAGTACAATCAGCCTGCTCATAGATGGTTCTATGCTTAACTGATCGAGATTTGATCCACCTATGGCCTGCTTTAAAAGTAAAAGAATAAAAGAATAGTTGGTCACATACATGAATCATCCTCTATGTAGGAAACATGCTATACATGTACTCAGTAATTATATTTCTGCATAAATAATACATGGGCATAGTCAGTTAAAAAATTCAGTGTAAAGTTGGCCATGTACTGTGCAAATTTCAGCTGGTTACTCAGGTGACCCTGCCAAAGGCTAATTATAACCTAAAGGTGGTGACACATGTATCAATATGATCATAAAGTCGATTATATGATGCGACTAGATTGATCAAACCGAATAAGATTTGTAAACCCCATTCATTTAATTTAGTGAGCTTTCGATCAAATTTGACACTTAGGGTCCTTTCACATGGGTGGACCTGTTTAGCAGATCCACTTGCTCAGCGGGGGATCTATCCATTGATCCCTGCTGAGCAAGCGGATAGCAGGTCTGTGTCCTCTCCACTGCTGCAGAGCGGGCACAGAGCAGCTCGCTCTCCTCAATGGGTAGTCTGATGAAAAGGAACCGCCTGTCTGTATCCATCTGACCCGATCCGACAAGCGGAAGGGGAATTGAATCCTCATCCATCCCTTTTTTGCAGGTCAGACTGGATATTGGTGGGTGTAAATGGACACATGTCCGTTTACAGCCGCCGCTCCATAGAGGAGAATGGAGGTTCCGATCAGGTCAGCCTGAAAAACAGGCAGGCGGACCCGATTGGAGCGTTCATGGGAAAGAGGCCTTACAAGTTGTTCAACAGTGAAGTAATTTCATTATTTATTTATTTTAGATCACTTCTGGTCATATCTTTAATTGGTGCCCTATGTGTTTAATCACATAATATCTTAAGTGATGATGTATCGCTTGTTTGAGATCGCTCATACTTAGATTGAACACAAACTGATACATATCTGACCACCTTAAAAGATATCTGCTACTGTTCAAGGTGACCAAATGGAAAACAAATTACCAACTTCCCTGCAATTAACATTAAACGACTGATATAGGCTATAAGCATTCACTCGCAAATATCCCAACAATCTGATGATATGAAATTTGTGCTGAATCTTAATTTAAAAATCGCCCTGTATAAGTTGTGATTAATCACAAGCAGTCTATATCGGTGAACTCTAATATCTGAGGTTAAGCCTGGCTTTACATTGATAGATTTCTTTCATTCAGTCTGTATGCTGAACAAAAACAATCTTACAGACGCTTCCATCCATGCTAAGCATGGACCATTTCCTCTGCTAGGATATTATAGTCTGTCAGCCAGCACAAGTGGCTGTCAAATTACCTACCAGGGGCTGCATATGATTTGATGCAGCAGCTGTTCGGTCAACAATTTTTTGCCAACTCTTTTAATTTTTCAGTGAAAGGAGTCAGGAAGAAGGGGTCGACAGGGTCCATCCATGATGCAAATTTTGTCTGGTTAATCATTAACCTGACAAAATTCACATAGTGCATGGCCAGTTTAAGGCTAGGTTTACATTGGTGTCTGCATTTTCATGTGCTCCCATTGAAGTCTATAGGGTCAAAAATGCACAAAGTCACACCATAAAAAGCAGCTGCACCTTTTTCCACGTCACAAGGAAGCATGTTGCATAGGTGTAAACAGCATGGACACTGATAAGGGGTTACCACCAGTCCTCCTGTGCAGGGTCCAGACCAACAGGGGGCCCAGGTATCAGGGGGAATCAGATGTGAGCAGGATGGGTGATTGGTCCAACAAGGGGACAATTTCTGTAACCGATCCTCTGTATGGCTCCCTCTGCAGCAGCTGAAATCTAGCATCTTCTCTCCCTCCATCTGGCTTTCAGTTGCTGCATAGAGAGCCATACAGAGGATCAATCCCAGTAATTGCCCCACCGCCACACTGATCAGCCTTCCTGTGCATCATCCTCTTCCCTCTGCTGCCTGGGCCCCCCTGCGTGCTCCCTTTCTCCACAGAGTGCTGCCAGCTTCCCTCCTTTCCCTTCTGCTTGACTGCTGATGCTGAAGGGTCATGGGGGATGTTTCAGAATGGAGAGCAGGGTAAGGGGCCCATAAATATGGCATAGGTATCTGCCCCTTCCTTTCCCAAATGAACACAATAAGTACCAGTCATTCATTGTGTTCATTTATAACTGATACATAATAAACTGTATTTACTATGCTTCAATTTATGAATGAACAGGAGCCTCTGTACAGAGCAGTTTCTGTTCATTCCCTGTCCAGTGCAGCTGAGGCAGCAGAGAAAAAGACTGAGAATTGTATATACACTGTCTGTGTTTGGGACCATACATCTACATTCACACGCCTGTCAAATTAGGACCTGTGGCTGTGTTCATACAGCTCCTGTGTCCCCATAGCAAAACATAAGCTGCCTATACACAACTCCAACCACACAAAACACTGATTCACACTGCACAGGTCACAGCACCCCAAGACCTCATTCACACACAGAGCTTTATTTATCAACAAGGTACAGTTTTATCTTTTTAATTTAGCAAGACTTTAAGTTATGTGTTGTTATGTGTAAGTTATGTTGTGTTTGCTAATAATGATTATAGTGTATTTTTGAGTCAAAATATCGTTTTGGTATTTGGGGGGGTGCTGTCAGGTGGACTGTACAGGACCCTGTGATTTCTAACAGCAGCCCTGGTGAACGGGTCCCATAGACTATTGGGATGTCTCTTGTTGTGCATTGTCGCTCAATGGCTGAAGTGTGACAAATAACACAGGCGTGAAAGGGGCAATGCACTGCAATGCTTGTTCACATAGCCCTATATAGGCAGTATTCACATATCTACATTGCTTTGCAATGTGATTTGGAAAATATGATCTATTCCTTTATTTTTCTGTTTTACAGCATTGTGAGAAATAGTGTGATAGCGAATCATAACATTTTACAACACACGGTTAAAAATCACAAACAAAATGCAGCTGAATTGCAGACACACGTGTGTAAACAAGGACTAAAGCTCACTATAATATTACATTTTTTCATTCTGCTCGCAGGTCCCTCCATCCATGCTACACAGCGCGGATGGACAAATTTCCTGCTGACTCGATGGAAGCCTCTTTTGGACTTAAAATGTTATGTCCAGCTCCTTCAATTTTTCAATCGAGGGATGTTGGCTGGTAAGGGGGCAGCAGGGCCACCCACTGATTGAATTTTACCGGGAACTAGCTGAAAGTTGAACAGTGCATGGCCAACATAACATTAAAAGGGAAAATTAATCCATTGTGCAATAGAGGAGGGTTGGGAATGTTCATTCAAAAGTTACCCACTTTTAGTTATGACTCAATCTTAAAATGGAAGATGATAGTACGCAAAAAAAATGTAAAAGCAGGCAGCATGCCATTGTGTGTGTGTGTTTATTTCTAGCATCTGAGTAAAGAGATGCACATGCAGTGTTAGGAATTTTCTAAAACTGGAGCAGAGAGAATATGGAGCAGCGATGCATAGTAACCAAGCTTCACCTTGTTCAGTTAAGCTTTCAAAATAAAAGCTAGAAACTGATTTTTCTGGTTCCAATCTTAGGGCTCATTCAGACACATTCTCAGCCATTTACATTGACATCTGTTTCCTTTTTTTTTCCACGGTTGAGCTGCGTGCAGGCAGTCCATATAAAGTGAATGGGTATACTATTACCTGTGCACAGTCGAGTTTGTCAGGGATAATGGAGGGGTGCACAGACCTCAATGCAAAGTCTAGGTCCATGCACCTGTCTCTATGTACCTGTCAAACTCAGCCGCAAAGGCAATGTGCACCCATTCAGTTGATATGGGCTGACTGCACACAGCTCAGCAGTGGAAAAAAGGAAACAGACATCTCTGGCTGATCTGGCTGAGTGCCTGTGAAAATGAACCCTTGAAAATGGTTGCCATACACGCTTCAATTTTGTTATTTAATCGATGTGCAATTTGCCCAAAACAATGGAATGAACAAACCATTAAAAAGACATAGTTTTTGTTCCAAATAATTTTGATTGGATTTGATCAAACTGAGTTAATCGGCCAGGGCGGAAAATGATCAGTCGTGTTGCATCAATCAGCAGTACTGAGATGCTTTGTTCATGAATTCTATCGTCTTTCAATCAATCGGATTATGAGATTGCATGGTGTTAACAAAGATACGATTGCTAACTATTGTGATCCTATGTTCTATCAATCGAAATCCTCATCCCCACGTGTGCCATATCGATTGAATGGGTTGTCGACTATAGATCGATTATTCATATTGGGAGAGATTGATTGGAAAAAGAATGGATCATTTATGGAAGCGTGTCTGGCCACCAATAGTGGATCCATATATGGTGTCGGGAGAGTTGCTAGAGTGCATGGGGATCATTCAGTGCAGGAGGTGTAGAAGAGGGGAGGAGTGGGGGGTCTGGTGTGACTCACCCGTCTGCATTGTGTCCCCTCCAGGGATAGGGTGGCATCGGCTAACAGTCAGCAGCAGCAGAGTGAGCAGCACGAATGGTAGCATGGTGCACGAAGTTCCCAGCTTGAATGGGAACTCTTTAGGCTGTCTGATTGCTGTCTACCTGAGTGACTGATTGAAGTCTGGCTGTCTGGGTGAGAGGCTGCCTTGGTTTATTTTTTTCTTCTGATGCCTTCCCTGTGTCTGAGCAGGTCTGTTCTTCAAGCCTATCTCTTTCTGAGATTTTGGTGATTCTTGTCCCTCCCCTGTTTATTTGCCACTTCTCCCTGTGTGTGTCTGTTCCCCCTGTGGTGTGCCTCCCTCTGTCTAGTGTGTCAGGATCTCCCCCTGATTTGTGCCCCTATGTCTGTCCTGTGTCTGTGTCTAAGAATTGGACAGATCAGTCTGCCCCCTCCTCTCCCACTTCTTGATTTCCCCCCTTCTTCTCTGTCCCCTCCTTCTCCTCTAAGTCCCTGGCTGTCTGTTTTCTCTCTCTGCCTGGCCACTTTTTACTATTGCTTCACCTGTTTATGTGTGGAGCTGTGTGTCTGACCCTTGTCTGGAGCTGTCTGGGAATGTGACGTCTGACATGTGAGAACATTGCTGGAACTTTATCTACTTGTCTGTGCTGTGAGTGTGTGGGTGGGTGTGTCTGGGGGTGTCTGGTGGTCCTGTCCAAATCTTGCCCCCCCCCCCCTGTGCTCAACGTCTACCCCATCTCTACCATGCCCATCAGGTAAGATCCATGTGTGTGTATTGTTGTGTAGTGTATTTATGCGCTGCGTTGCAGTACAGGGTGGATGTGCCCCGCTAAAGTATTTATTTTTAGATATTTTATATAGAAAATAAAGTACATTCTTTCAACAAAAAAATAATAATAATAATAATATGTGTGCACACCTCCTCCATTCCTGACCCACCAACATTTCACATTTTTCCCTGCACAGCAACCGGCATGTGTCTGCTATGTGTCTGTCTGAGTCTGTCTCATTGGGCTGATTTTTTTTTTTTTTGTTACTTACTGCTGTAATATCTCTCAGTTTGAAGTTGACGTTTGTACTAGTACACATTTATCTGTCAATCTGTTTGGGTTTGGTGGCATGTTTGGCTTGCGTGTTTGTCGGTGCAGGTTTATCTGTCTGGGGAGATCTGTCGGAGTCTGGGTGCCCCTTTGGCTGTCAAGAGTTCACAGCAAGACGCCCCTGTACTGGCCCAATGCCAGACCCTTATCAGTGGGAAAAACGCATGGCTTTAACCCATTGCGCTCTGGAGGGGTCATACCAGGCAGATTTTGGAAAAAGAAGCATGCATCTGTTTATTTTTATAACCATCTACCTCCAGTCTTAGATGTGGCATTTTGATAATGAAGGTATCTATTTGTATATCTAATCATAGAAGTGATGTTTTAAAAAGAAGGTATCTACATTTCTATCTATTCTATCTAGTCATAGAAGTGATATTATAAAAAGAAGGTATCTATCTATCTGTCTGTCTGTCTGTCTGTCTGTCTGTCTGTCTATCTTTCTCTCTATCTCTCCATCTATTTATCTAAACATAGAAGTGATATTTTGAAAAATATTTATCTATCCCTGATCATTGTAGTGATATTTTTTAAAAATATTTTTCTATCTTCAGTCATAGTTCATAAATTCAAAAATATTTATCGATGTCTGTCATGGGAACTTGAAAAAGAAGGAATGTATTTCTCTAGTCATAGAAGTGTTACTTTAAAAAGGTATCTTTATGGCTATTTATTTTGCATGTGAGGAAGGGGTCAGATTATACATTTAGATTGTACAATCTTCCTTAGATCTACAATTAATATGCCGTGCAAGAGCCTGCCCGAATACAAAATATAGAGATTGTTTAGGTTTGTCTTCATGTTACATAGTTTTGGTAAATACTGATGAGATTGTACAATCTGATTGTATAGTGTATGATGAGCTTTTTAGATTGTAAGCTCACTGAATGTTCAATTTGTAAAGCACTGCACAAATTGCTTTTGCTATATAAATATCGAAAATTAAATAATACTAGGAGAAATATTTTAAATAATAAGATATCTATTCAACTGTCTATCTATTATATATCTACCTATCTAAATATCTATCACCTATCTAAATATCTGTATTGTACCTTACAAATCTATGATAGATGTTATATATATAATTCTATTTATCTATCTATCTAGTCTGCTATCTTTCTTTTATCTATAAATCTATCTATTAACTAAATTATCTACTATCTATGTTATATCCATCTATCTATCTATCTATCTATCTATCTATCTATCTATCTTTACCCATTTTTATATAATTGTCCATATATTGGTTTATCTGGAAACATGTTAATGTTTTAGAATAAAATGCATTTTAACAGTCTGATTATGTTTGTCTTTCTTCTAAAAGGTGAAGGGAAAAATAACATGTCCATTCCAGTAGCTGCAGGACGGATTTTTTGGGGAGTGCCAGAGCAGACAAGGATAATGCTGCGTCTTTTTTCTTTTTTTTTGCCGAGACAGGGGACAGAACTACAGTTGTATTCAATGGCACATGTAAAAGAGCTGGGAAATGTAGCTTTTAACATGTTGGTCACTTCCTCATCTGTAAAACTTCAGATAAAGTCTGTGGAGAGAAAGTTTAATTTCTGCAATATAGATGGTTTAGTAAGGTTCACTGAGAATCTAAAACCAAAGATATTGAACAATGCCAAAATGTAAAGGTGTGTACTCCTGGAAGGACGCAGGTTTTAGAATCGGTGATTTCATTTTGTGTGATGGAGCCCACTGTTTTAACATATAAAGGTATAGGTTGGCAAAAAGAGAAATCAGAGAAGATATCTGTTCTACAATCCCTCATTTCTAGCAAAAAGATGAAACTACTACATTATATTCATTCCATATCTTTTAGCCACAGCTCTTTCAATGATCCACAGTCAAAGATAGAAAGTCTTGGAAATACCAAGATATACATATAATAAAAGGACTGCGCTGAACTCATATAATAAAGTACTTTGTAGGAATATGCAATTTCCTAATGAACATGTAATTTACTGGTTAGATTGTGAAGCTGCTACATATCTTTAAATTCCACTGAAAAGTAGGAAGTACAATAAACACTTTCTTATGTTTCTTTCCAATAATTTTAGTCTATAAATTCATTTTTTCACCCATGTATGTTTATGTTAGTAATGTACTAACAAGTGTCCCCATTCTATGAAAAGGCTGAACACGGAAGGGCACACAGAAGGCAGGCACTGGTGTAGCAGTGAGTGAAGTGGGGGTACCTGAGAGAGGTGGTAAAAGCAGGGGTGAGGATGGGGGTCATGTGCAGTGGTGAGAGAAGACAGCTTCTGTATTGGAGCCTATGCAGAACCCAGTACCCCCGGCACCCTGATATTGCATCTTTCTGTTTGTCAGGAGCCTACCACTAAACCCCCCATGCACCCCTGACTCTGAACCTCCTAGACTCACAACACTCCGATGCAGAGCCCCAACACCCCTGACACTGCATGCCAACACTGCAAATACTGCACCATGCCAGCACCCTCCACCGCCCAGTAATTCTGCCACTGCCTACTCCACCACTGCTCCCTCTGTCCCTGATAACCACTGTCACTGCTCTCGCCGTCACCTTTGCAAGAACATACAGAGAGGAGGACAGGTGGAGCATGGAGGTTTTGGGCTCTCTGCTCACTCTGTGTTTGCTCCACTCACCTCCTCTTCCCTCTGGTGACATCATCTCCTCAGTGCACTCTGTACATGCAGATCCACTCCGAAAATATTTGCTTCAACCTCTGGGAGACCTGGGAGCAGAACCTCAATACCAAATGCCTCCTCGATGAATTGACGGCTATGCAATTTGCAACTCTGTTCTATGGTCAGGCAGTCATTCCTCTAGTCTCTAGGGGCACTGTGCACATTGTGTATGTTAGTGGGGAAAGGTGTAGTCTGTAAACCTCTGAAACAAAAAATGAACAAAGCATATCCTCATATAGTGTGTGCTTGCTTCAGTCCCTAGCGATTATGGATCCTGTCAGCTCTCTCCTTCCTCTATCTGCATGAAGTACTTCTGATGACACCAGGCAATCCGTATAGACAATTCCTTCCCCATCCCCAGCACACAGCAACTGATTGAGAGCCTCAAATGTGCATGTTTCCCTATGAGACTGTGTAGAGGAGGCTGTGGAGGAGAAAATGCCACAGATAAGCAGGTACAGTTTATGCAGGGGTATTTAGTTAATCACTGTGTATCACCTGAGTCTAGTTGCTTCAGTGGGCTTGTGTAAGTGTTTGTTATCACTATAACTAGTATCTGCCCACCCACAGTACATATACTGTGGGTGGGGGCACGGGCAGACTAAGTCGCTTAGCACATGCATATTGGCGTACCCTTGGGCTGTGCAGTGAGCCGCTCCCACAATCATTGTGTCCAAATTTGAGTGGCTAGGAGGTCACATGATCTTAGTGTCAACACAACACAACTGTTGACAACTAAATGGGTTGTGCTTAGTATTGTGATGCTGTGATTGGACTACAGCGATTACCTAGTACAGTGAGCCAATCACAGCACCTGTACCACATGATCACAATACTAATCATTGCTATTATAAATGAAACTCATTCATCAAAGTTCAAACATTGCTATTACAGTGAGTCATCGCCAGCAATAGTAAAAAAAAAAAAAAAAATCCCTGATCACCCACCCCCTCAGAGTAGTAAAGTGTCACTATGGTGACACTGACCTACTCTGATGACAGGATGCAAGAAAAAAGAAAAAAAACTAAAAAAAAAAGAATTAAAAATGTTTCAATAATTGAAAAAAAAAATCATACTCTCACCAATCAGTATCTCTGATCAGCGCCACAACCATCAGTGCAGTACAGCGTCATCATATATGGTTGTGGTGGTGATCAGGAATACTGATTGGTGACAGTATGTAAAAAAAAATACTATAATTTTTTTGTTCAATTTTTGAAACATTTTACATTTTTTGTTCTTTTTTTACAATTTATTTTACATCCTGTCATCATGGTAAAAAAAATTGGAGAAAAAAAACACATTTTATTTAATTTCTTTATCTTCCCAAAAAATTTTGACAAAAAATTACAACTTCAAAAAAACTCACCATGCCTGTTAGTAAATACCTCAGACTGTCTATTTTCCAAAAAGGGGTAATTTGGGGAATATTTGTACTGTCCTGGCATTTTAAGGGCCTCAAAAATGTTGTCAGTATATCAGTAATGATCAATATTCAAATACAGTCATGGCCAAAAATATTGGCACCCCTGCTTTTCTGTCAGACAATGCACCATTTCACCCAGAAAACTGCTGCAATTACAAATGTTTAGGCACTTTCCACGCAAAAATGAACTGGACAAAATTATTGGTACCTTTTCAAAATTGTAAGAAAGTTTGTGATGCTCTTGCAGTTTGTAATTAAACTCACCTGTATCAATTAATAGGTGCTGACAATACAGAAATCACACAAGCAACCAGTTAAAATGGTTCAAAATTGACTCAACCTTTCTGTTGTGTGTCTCTGTGTGCCACATGGAGCATGGAGAAGAGAAAGAGCAACAATTAATTGTCTGATGATTTGAGAACAAAAATTGTGGAAAAGCATGGACAATCTCAAGGTTACAAGTCCACATCCAGAGATCTTAATGTTCCTGTGTCCACTGTGTGCAACATTGTCACAAAGTTTACAGCCCATGGCACTATAGCTAATCTCCATGGACATGGACGAAAGAGAAAAATTGATCAAAGATTGCAACAAAGGATTGTTTGAATGGTTGATAAAGAACCTTTATCAACCTCCCGACAAATTCAAGTTGGCCTTCAGTCACAGGGTACAAACTGTGTCATTTCGCACTATACATCGCCATTTGAATGAAAAGGGACAACCCAGGAGGACCCCACTGCTAACACAGAAATATAAAAAAGCCAGTTTGGAGTTTGCCAAAACTTACCAGAGAAAGCCAAAATGCTTTTGGGAGAATGTGCTTTGGACAGACGAAACAAAATTACAACTTGTTGGTAAAGCCCATCATTCTACTGTTTTCAGAAAAAGAAATGAGGCCTTTAAAGAAAAGAATACAGTCCCTACAGTCAAACATGGTGGAGATTCACTGATGTTTTAGGGTTGCTTTGCTGCTTCAGGCTCTGGATATCTTGACCTTGTGCATGGCATTATGAAATCTGAAGACTACCAAAGAATTCTGGGGTGCAATGTAGGGCCCAGTGTCAGAAAGTTGGGTCTCCGTCAGAGGTTATGGATCTTACAGCAGGACAATGACCCAAAACACATCTCAAAGAGCACCCAGAAATGGTTTCAGACAAATCACTGGAGAGTACTGAACTGGCCAGCAATGAATCGAGATCTCAATCCCATAGAGCTCCTGTGGAGAGATCTCAAAACAGCAGTTGGGAAAAGGAACCTTTCCAATCTGAGAGACCTGGAGCCGTTGGTGAAGAAGAGTGGTCCAAAATTCCAGTAGGGAGGTGTAAGAAACGCATCGATGGTTACAGCAAGCAGTTGATTTCAGTTCTGTTTTTTAAAGTGGTGTGCTACCAAATATTAAATTAAGGATGCCAAAATATTGTCCAGTCCATTTTTGGGGTTTTATGTGGAATATGTCAGATTAGATTTTTTGTTTCTCTACTTTTTTTTGTGTCATATCAATACAAACAAAAGAAATAAAAATGAGAATGCTTAAACATTTGTAATTGCCACAATTTTCTGGGCGAAGTGGTGCATTATCTGACAGAAATGCAGGAGTGCCAATATTTTTGGTCATGACTGTATATACCATAGTTTGTAGATGCAATAGCTTTCACGCAAACCAATTAATATTCACTTATTGGGATTTTATTTTTACCAAAAACGTAACAGAATACATTTTGGCCTAAATTTATAAAGAAATGTGATTTTATTGAATATGTTTTATAACAGAAAGTAGAAAATATATATATATTTTTTAATATATTATTATATATTAATAAATACCACCAAAATAAAGCTCTATTTGTGTGAAAAAATTATATAAATTTAATTTGGGTACAGTGTTGTATGACAATTGCCAGTTAAAGTAGCACAGTGATGAATAGCAAAAAATGGCCTGGTCATGAAGGATGTAAAACCTTCCAGAAGGCAAGTGGTTAAGGATGCACCATTTACTGCGGACTGTCCCCATCTTGAGGGGTCTGTCCCCTTGAAACAAGCTTCCCTGGCATATCAGCTGCCCTTTGTGCAGGCACCTGAACAGCAGTTACTCATCCAAATTGCAGAATGGCAAAACTGGAGCCAATGGCTCCCACTGCTCTCAGCCAAGCCTGTGAGACAGGGGAGAGGGGAGAAGAGCTGCTACAGACGTGCACAGAGCTGGATTGAGATCAGGCTCAGGTGAGTATTTGTGGGGAAGCTACAATAAAAAGTTTTTTAGCTTAATGCAGAGAATATATTAAGGCAATAAAACCTTTTAACCACTTTAAGGTTACAATTTATATGAGCAAACTACACCATTTGAAACTCAGCTGCGTACCAAAATTGTCTAAAAGACAGAATATTTTTGGGTCATGTTCAAGTAGGGTGGTCATGTATCCATTTTTGTTTTGTGTGTAAGGTAACAGAAAAGAGTAAGAACAGCAAAAGAAAGATGGAGTATAAACTTGGAAGGAAAAGAAAGACAAGATAGAAGGTAGAGAAAAGGAAAAAAAGGGGTGTGGAATGTGATGTTAATTGTGTTGCTTGCAAGTCATGCCTCAATAAAAATCAAACCTCAGAAATTGTGTTGAGTTTCAAATTTGCTGCTGTCATGGGTTCATAGTGAATCCTGCTCTTTAGAAGTTTGAAGCACTGAGCCCTGTGCTACTGTGACCGGGGAAGGAGAAGTGCACCTTACATGTGTGGATTTGTGGACAAGGGAGAGCGCTTGTTTAGCACGCATTCTTGTGATAGTGGGAGCAAACCCTTTGGTGCTACATAAATACTGTATAATAATAATAATGTTCAATGGACTATCAGTCCTGGCTTATATGCAGGACAGCGTGGACTACTCAGTATGCTACTTTTGTGAACAGGCTTTGCAAAAGCTGTGCTTGGCCTACAGTTATGTAATTTAAACAAATCTCAGTTTCTCAAGATTGCACAATGATTTGAGAACTACCTAGGCCCCTTGACTGCACAGCAAGGCTACATTCACACTAGCTTTGTCAGCAGGCGTCAGGCAAGCATTTGGGAAGCGTTGTTAACGCTCTCAAACGCCTCTGAAACTTATGCACATGGCAGCACACAGTGCTGTTCACACAGAAGCGTTGAGTTGCGGCAAAATGGACGCCTCTGGTCGAGTCAGGAGGAGTTGAAGCCTACCATTCAAGTCTACGGTGCCACTCTGCAAATGCCTGGCCGGCATTTGCGGTGCGTTTGCAACGCGGTTGCGAGGCGTTTGTGTTGCATTAATACCATTTAAACTTCATTATAGCCATTTGTGGTGCGGTTTTAACTCTTGGCAAATGCCTACAAACTGCCGCAAAACAGTGCATAGGGCATTTTTGGAGCTTTTGCGGAGCGTTAAAAATGCTTCACAAACGCCTGTCTAACGTTTGTCAAACACTATAGGGACGTTTGGCAAGAGTTAGAAATCAAGTCAAGTGTGAAGGAGCCCTACATGTTACAATAAAGATGAACAAACCCTTTCATTTTTGTAGTAAAACACATCTGTACTCTTGTAATTTTGGTCTAGCTTTGCTTAATAAAACTTTCCTTCGGCTGGCACATTTCACACTGGTTTATCATCTGATGCATGGTAATTCTTTAAGTAAAAGCCTGACTGCACCCTATGCCACTAATACATTTCAGCCTAATCTTGCCCATTAAAACTGTCCTGCTGGTAACCAACCTTATATTGTTGTATCATCTGCGGCCTTTTATTTGTTATTGTTTGATGGAAAAAAAAAATGGCCAGCAGCAGGACAGTTTTACAATAAAACTAGAACAGCCTCCATATACCACTGGCAAATTTCTATTTACCAGTCAAAGCAGGCCTATTACCAGTGGCATCACTAGGGTTGGTGTCACCTGGTGCGGTACAACATGGTGTCACCCCCTAATAGTGACAACATGTTGTACCGCATTGCCACATCGGTGTGGCTCTTTCCCCCTAGCCTACCACTGCTCTCTGTCCTGCCTCTGCAGAGTGACAGCAGGAGCAGGACAGAGCAGTAGACACAGGGCAGGTTAGAACATCGGGCTCTCTCCTGTCTAACCTGCCACAGTGCCATGCAGGGTGCTGTGCAGTCTAGTTTCGGGTTTTACGATGTCCAGGGCAGCCATCAGAAATTTTGGGACCCTTTACACAGCTTTAGGCTTTGTCCCCCCCCCGCCTGACAACCAACACTCTCCAGGGCCTGCCCCCTGGCCATCCCACTGAATCCACCCACTGGCCATCCAACTGAGTCCTTTAGTGCAACTCCTTTTATTTTAATACTCTTACACCTTAATATATAAAAATGAAAAATGTATTCTAAGCCATTGTACTTTTAAGGATTTAACAGTAAGGAATTATATTTTGGACAAATAGCAGCAAAGAGACAGCCTCATATATTCCGCAAAGAAATGGGCCAATCCAGTAAAAAGACATCCCCAAATATTCAGCAAAGAGATGGCCCAATCCAGCAAAGAGACATCCCCATATATACAAAGAGACATCACTATATCTTCAGCAAAGAGACATCCCCATATATTCAGCAGAGACAGCCCATTCTAGCAAAGAGATGGCCCAATCCAGCAAAGAGACGGCTGTATATAGCAGAGACATCCAAATCCAGCAAAGGGACAGCCCAATTCATCAAATAGACAGCTACATATAGCAAAGAGACATCCCAATCCAGCAAAGAGACAGCCCAGTCCAGCAAATAGACAGTCCAATCGAGCAAAGAGACACCTACATATAGAAAAGAGACATCCCAATCCATCATAGAGACAGCTACATATAGTAAAGAGACATTCCAATTCAGCAAAGAGACATCCCATTCCAGCAAAGAGATGGCCTAATCCAGTAAAGAGACAGCCCAATACAGGAAAGAGACAGCCCAATCCAGCAAAGAGACAGCTCCATATAGCAAACAGACATCCCAATTCAGCAAAGAGACATCCCATTCCAGCAAAGAGATGGCCTAATCCAGTAAAGAGACATCCCAATCCAGCTAAGAGACAGCCCAATCCAGCACAGAGACATTCCCAATCAAAGAGGTGGCCCATTCCAGCAAAGAGACAGCCCAATTCAGCAAAGAGACATCCCAATGCAGCAAAGAGATGGCCCAATCCAGCAAAGAGATGGCCCACACTACCATTGCACTCTCCTCTCTGTCTCTCTCTAGTCTTCTTGCCTCAGTTTGACTGAACCGTGCTCTACCACTGCCGGTCATGTGATGACCACCTCCCCTCTGCCTACCAAACATAGGAAGCTGCAGGTGAGAGGAAGCTCAGGAGGAGCCTGCCGTTTTGCTAAATTCCCATCTCCCCTCGTTACTAAACAAAAATACAGCGGAACGGGCAGCTCGGGTGGTCGGACCCCTGCGGCCTTGATGGTGTCAACCCTCTGGTGGGTGTCACCCGGGTGCACTCTGCACCCCCAGACTCCTATAGCGACGCCACTGCCTATTACTGCTTGATAAAAAAAAACATGTCACTGCTACAACTATCTGAAAAAAAATTGTTTTTTCAAGCTAAAATAAATCAGAACAAGGAGCTGCTGTTGCTGTAAGCCAATCTAATTGTAGAAGAGAACAATCAATTCCACAGCTAAATGTGTGCTTCCAGAATATATTGTTGCTAAAGCTGTCCGTGAAAATCATACTGTTTTGTCACATCACGTACAGTTTTAAAGCTTTTTATCTTAGTATTTTTGGCTCGAGTTTTTCCTTAAGGCACCCCCCAATCCTGTAGCTTAAAGAATTATTGGTTATTTCATGTTGTCCTCCAAGCCACAAAGAGAGGAACATCTTCCCACTATAATATTTACCTAGAAATAGTCATTCTGTATTCTGTATACTCAGCCTCCCTTTACATCACAGTCCCGTTTTACTTAGAAGTCCCCTCTCCACATCACAGCCCCTCTTTACAATACAGTCCCCCCTTTACATCACAGCCCCCTATTTACACCACAAGCCCCCCCTTTTCCTCACAGCCATCCCCATTGACAATACAGTCCCCTCTTTACATCACAGTCTTTCCTTTTAAAACACAGTCCCTTCTTTACATCATAGTCCCCCCTTTTTCAATTCAGTCCCCCCCTTATACCACAGTCCCCCCTTATATCTCAGCACTCTCCTTTACATCACAGCTCCCATTTCTATACATAAGTGTCATCAGTCCCCCCCACCCCCCTTTCCAGTCCTACCTTACATAGCAGGGCAGAGGGCAAGAGGTGTAATAAGTCTGCTTGGAGGGCAGAAGCTTTCCAAATTTTCCTGTTAACATGTAGCTGACTGGTTGTTAAGACCACCATGCATCATAGCAACCAATCACTCGCTTGTTAACTTGAAAAGTGGTGCAGTTCCCACCCTCCATGTAGATCCATCGCATCTCCTGCCCTCTGCCATGCTGTGAAGATGACAGCAGGGGCAGGGGGGAGGGAGAAGGAAAAAGGGTCAGCTGCACACCGGAGGATTGATGAATATAATGTATATATATTGATCCATAGGACACAAAACACCAGGACATGAATACAGGACCTGTTAACACGTTTCACACGATCTCATGCTTAATCATGGTTATGATTAAGCACGTGATCGTGTGAAACGCATTAACAGGTCCTGTATTCATGTCCTGGTGTTTTGTGTGTCCTATGGATCAAGAAATATACACTAAATTAATCAATTCTCCGGTGTGCGGCTGACCCTTTTTCATGTTGCATCATGTGTGGTAGCGAGCCAGAGCCTGCACCTGTCGTGAATTGATCTGGATTGTTTGCCTGAGCGGTATACCTCTGTTCTAGGGGGGAGGGAGGACACATAGCCAGCTGAATGGCACAATTTGAACATTAACGTTCTTAATTGTAGTACAGCCAGATACGACGTATATTGAAATACACGGTAGTGTCATCGGCAGTGAGGAGCTAACCAGTTCCAAATTTTCAAAACTGGTTGTGGATAGCAGGAGGATTTCAGCATGAAACTGAACGTATAAATATTAGGATGAAAATATTTACTGACAACATCACATTTAAATGGTTCAGTTAATGGAAGAGAATATTTCAGTGTTGTGTAAATGTGGATTTTCTGAATTATTCACTTACTTCCTATAACCATGAATTATCACAGCTCCTATACACCCATTATATGGAGTTTCAGTCTTTATGTTGTACTTCAGGAACTTGGGCAATCCCATTGCTGGTGTTCATGGCTGATAAAAAAAAGCCACTTGTATATGGTATAAAAAAATCCCTATAAATGCTTCCCTTCTGAGTAATCTTTTTAGTATTTTTTTTCTCCTGCTAGTTTCTGTTCACATTGAATTCTCAATAGCACTTAGTGGCTGATAACCCACTGACTTTTTGTTGGTCTTGCATAGTCAGGGATTGCGTGGTAACATCAGTATTGTTGTTAATGGGAATTCTCAGCAAAGTTACATAATACCCACCATTCCATGCTGATATTATACCAGTAGAAGTTATACAAGGACTCGGCAATATTGTTGCACTAAGGAAAAGGTTACCACCAAACAGGGGCGGACTGACAACTCATGGGGCCCCCAGGCAATAGGGGATCATGGGGCCCCTGTGTCCTTGCCCAAACTCAAAAAAGCTTATGAAAAAGGTACCAGGGGCATCTCATGGGGCCCCCTACTGACCCTGGGCCCTCGGGCAGTGTCCGAGTTTCCAAATGGTCAGTCCGCCCCTGCCACCAAATGTAGCTTAATAGCGACTAGACTGTAACATACTAACCCCAGCACTACCCATTCTCAGCAAGAAAACCTATAAAGTATTTTTCAGTTTGCTTTGACTTAAGAATTATATGGTTCAGATAATAAAATTACCAGCCCTTGTGCACTCAGGATGTACAATTAACTATGGGCATTTAGACCGGGTTTACACTGTTGCCCTGCGGCAACACCCAATAAAAAGCTGTGTTGGTGAGTTATTATATAATTCATTTCTAGTCCCTTCATGGCCAAGGTCAAAACAAACCTTAACGCCCAAGAACAGTTTTGCAACTTTGCCATGTGTTAGTATAACTATTCTGACTCAGATTGTTGTGATAGCATTTATCCCTTGTGAGACCTCTATGCCTAGCCTGTATAAGCAGATATAATCACTGTGAGCAATCCTTATCAGATAGCTTGAACTCACCAATACTGTGTTCATCCAGAAGTTGCTTTATTCTGTACATGTGACAACAGGATACAGCAGAATGAATGGTTTCCAGTATTATGCGGTCAAAAGATGATACTTTCTGTAGCGTACTATGCAGAATACATGTGTCCCTGTTACATGTGGACAGTTAGCTGCCTCCATGACACAGGAAGTGCTGAACTCAAGAAGAAGGGAGGAGCTTCATATGCAAAGGAATTGTGTCATAGATCTCAGGGAGACAACATGAAAAACAAGTGCATTACCAAATAAGACCACTGGATGGCAGCATATAACTAACTATAGAAATATCCATAGGAAATGGTACAAAGAATAAACTATATGAATTCTCATGTACATTAACATAAATATTAACTGTGTAACAGCATAATAACCATACGTATCATCATAACTACTTAGTGCAGGGGTGGGCAACTGTGGTCTTCCAGCTGTTGGTGAACTACAAGTCCCATCATGCCTCTGCCTTTGGGAGTCATGCTTGTAACTGTCAGTTTTACAATGCCTCATGGGACTTGTAGTTCTACAACAGCTGGAGGGCCACAGTTGCCCACCCCTGACTTAGTTTATCCAGGGGTGGATTATTCCTTGCTTTTTTAGGATTGATCGGACTTTCACTTGGTGGGAAATGTTAATGGATATCCTCATATATGTTTTTTTCCTATCAAAGGAAAACTGGCCCAAAGTATTAAAAAAAAATTTAAATGTAGCTGTTTTTTTATGCTATTACCATGTACCACCACCGAAAAACTTGCAAAATACATTCTCCTACTCCTGACGATCATGGTGATACCACATATGTGTGTGTGATTTGTTCTTTGTGCCCGTAGAAGGTATTTTGTTTTTTGTGGGGAGGTTTTTATCACACAAGCTATAACACAACACACACACTATGACTACGGACTAGTGGTTATTGAGCTAAGGATAAACTTAAACTAAAGCAAGCTAAAGCGGTAATAAACCACAACCTTTCTTTAAAAAACAAAAAACCTGCAATACAATGGCATAATGTTCTAGTATGCAGCACATTTTGTGAAACTTACCTTAAAACAATGCTCTCCAGTGGCGCAGTCACTGCTGACAGGGCTTCCATCTTCACCTGGTCCTTCTTCCAGGTTCACGGGCTCCAATGGCTTGAATGGCCCACGCATGCGGTCACTTGCTACAGCACACAACTCTGAAGGTACAGCAGGGGCATGCCGTTCCTTCACAGCACATGCCCCGGTGTTCTACACAGGTAAATATCTCCTGAACGGTGCACGTTTAGGTGATATTTACAGTACTTACTGGTAAGGCTTACCTGTAGGTACAACTACAAAAACTGACTTTACTACCACTTTAAAAGGGATAAGGTTGACTGACTAGTAAATTGGTTTAGGGCTTATTCACATGATTTTCTAGGGGGAAAAGGGGGTGGTAAAAGTAGGCATGGTTTTACCACCCTCCTAACACCCACCTAAAGAAAGGTATGCAGCCACTCAGGTCTGTACATGTGCTGCAGCCACTGAGAAAATAAAACCTCATGTCACATGTTGGCGGGTAGTGACTCCACCAAACGTTACCCACTTAAGAGTATGGGGCCATGCCACAACAGAGTGCAATACATGCAACTGCAGTATGGTGGTTCAGCCTTTTTAGGCTTAAAACAGGCAGTGAGGAAGTGACATTTTACCTACTCGCCACCTGTCAAACACCCTCTGAAAAGCAATCAACCTCAAAATGGGAGTGGTGGCAAAGGCTGTTTCACTTGAGAACAAGCCTTTATTGTTGCAGGTTAATTTTTCTACAATGAAAACAAAAATGAACAAGCTACCCAGTAAACACTATAAGCCTCTTGGCTGCAACAAATTTGCCTATTGCTACTTCCTTGTGTAATATTTGGGAAATGCACTTGAAAAATGCACTTGTTTGAATGTCAGCACTCAAACTAGACACCATTAGCCTCCTGTCCTTAGTCGAAATGCATAGACAAACAATACTTCCTCTCCCGTGGCTAATAAAATGCAGACTGCATAAAATAATAACTGGCCATCAGTGAGAGGCATTTGGCAATGTACACACAATTTACTGAAGTGTAAATTGAGGTTATGTGAACTGCACATTAAGGCTACTTTCACACTGATCCACAACAAAATGAGGCAAAATTGCAAATGCGTTTTTGCAGCATTTTTCTGCACTTTTACCCATTGCAGTGCTTTTTTTACAGGACATGTGACTCAAAATCGCACCAAAAATGCAACGCGGGTGCATTTTTGATGCGTTTTCCATTTATTTCAATGGGAAGGTGTGGTTTTTTTTTTTTTACTTTTCAAACATACAGCCCTGTGTACCCCTGTGTAATTTGGGGCCTTTGATTCCTCCTGTATTCAATTGTAATGTAACTTTACTGTCTGCCCTCATGTTGTAAAAGACTGAGCAAACTGCTGGCGCCATATAAATCCTGTATAACAATAATAATTTTGGAACAAAAAAGGTGAACATGTTTACTATAATTAATCCCCATTATACTTTTATTTTACTTCAGTAATTCAGACCCATGTTCATTTCACTTATCACACTAGTAAATAAGCAATAACTATTGCATACTCTACTAGTGTAGGGAGGTATGTAGCGCAACCCACACTGCTCTGTTCACCACTGAGCCCTGGGCAGAGCACCCCCCTGGCTGTCACACAAAGAGAAAAGTATGCAGTAAAATAAATAATTATATTGTATTAAGATCAAAGAGTAGTAGGGATGGCAAGAAAACAGTTAACCAAAGTTATCGTTAAGCAAAATAATACTGCAAAGAGACAATACAGCACAATAAAATACCTCTTTAAGGCACGCCCACCCGTCCTACAAGACTGAAGATGTAAACAATAGCCCTCAGCCAAGAGATTTTCCCCCAAGTGAGTAAAAGAAGGTAACAAACACACAAGGCTACCTATTGTAGGCCCTCAGACTGAAGAGACTAAGTTTAAGCTTCAAGATGTTTGTCAAGGCTATCTACCCAACTAGACTATGTGGATTCTTTTGCTGGCTTAGTTGGAGCCCATAAGTTGGTGCACAATATAGGTCACAGTCTCTTTAGGAAAAAAACAGAACGATATCTATAGATGGTAAAGTGGTCAGTAGAGTCACCCTTTAACCATTTGCCTACTGGGCACTTACCTGCCCAGGCCAATTTTCAGCTTTCAGTGCTATCGCACTTTGAATGATAATTGCGCAGTCATGCAACACTGTGCCCATATGACATTTTTTTTCACATAAATAAAGCTTTCTTTTGGTAGTATTTAATCACCACTGGGTGCTTATCTTTGCTAAACGCATGAAAAAAGACTAAACATTTTGAAAAAAAAAGGTTTTTCATAGTTTCTGTTATAAACTTTTGCTACAGGTAATTTTTCTCCTTCACTGATGTGTGTTGATGGGGCTGCACTAATAAGCACTGATAGGCCGCACTGATGGACACTGATGAGGTGGCACTGATAGGCAGCACTAATGGGCACTGATAGGCTGCACTGATGAGGAGGCACTGATACGCATTGATGAGGAGGCACTGATGGGGCTGCACTGATATGCGACACTGATAGGTGGAAATGATGGGCACTGATAGGTGACACTGATGGGCACTAATGGGTAGTACTGAAGGGCACTAATAGGCAGCACTGAAGGGAACTGATAGGCAGCACTGACTGGCAGCACTGATAGGCAGCATTGACTGGCAGCACTGATAGGCACTTTTGGGGCTGCACTGATCATCAGGGCACTGATAATCAGTGCCCTGATTATCAGTGTAGACGTCTCTTTTCAGGCTTGCCGGTTATCGGCAGTACTTTCCCCACGTTGTGACAGGGTGAGGAAAGTTCTACCGATAAACCGGCAAGTGTGTTTACATGGTAATCAGCGGTGACTGGACACAGCTTCTCATGTGGTAAAAGGCCGCTGTGACAGGCCCTTTACCGTGCCAACTGAACGGCCCTTTACTGTGTCAAGTGAGCAGCTGTGTCCAAAGGATACAGCGATCACAGAGAATCCTGGGGGGGCATTTTGGGAGGACATCCTATGACACCCTCCCAGAACTGGACAACTGCGCTGTAGCTGTCATTCTGCTTTAGTGTGGTCAGGAAGAGGTTAATAGATGAATATTGTGTGGCAGGAAAGAAGTCACTATAGGGGGGTAGTAGTCAGATTTATGTCCCTTTAAATGCAAAAAAGTTTAACTTGAACCGCTAATTCCTTTCTTGGATGACTTGAACTTGAATTAGAATGAATGCAAAATTCTGCCTAGCAGGGAGTGATAGGGCTGACTGCAGACAGTACTTGGTAGTAATGGGTTAGAAAGGCACACTGCAGCAATAGATGGGCTCTGGCACGTGTTGATTGCATAAGAATGACAGAGGCAACAGATGGGCTGTAGCACCTGTGCAAAAATGCAAAGGCCTGTACTGTATCAAGTCCTTTACCTTGAAGTAACTTGAAACAGCAAACACACTGACAACAAGGATAGTTTTAAATGGATTAGAAACCCTCTTACCCAGTCCTTATGCAAAGCAAAGTGAAGCAATGACCGTCCCCCTTTTGTCCTTTGAAAATGTGACTACGATGATGATGATGACCAGATCTCCACCAGTCTGCCTTCAAAGGATACTTGGCTCTTTGATGGCATTAGTGGCTTCCTGACTCCACACAGGCCCGATCCAGGCCTATGCGACTCCAGAAAGCTCTCTAAACACATCCTCACAGCAAAAACTCTCTCCTTCTCTCTCCTCATGTTTCTGGGCTTTTGCTTTTATATTCTCCTGCCCCCTGGAAATTGTTCCTGGGCGGTGTAGTTTGATCTCAGCTAAACTGTATGAAAAGTTCTGCTCTCAGCATACAAGTCCCAGTGGCCTTTGCTCTCCTGTATTGGAATGCATGATGAACAAAGTTGCTGAACACTGCCATCTTGTGGTCAAAATAAAGATCTGCATACAGTAACAATGCAGTGTTAAAGGTAGGTAGTAATAGTAGGCTTTTTTTTATCAATTTATTTATTCAAATTATTCTCTCAATTCCATTTGTCAATATCTCATGTTGCTCCATCTGTCTTCAAGTTATGTTTCTATATAAGGATAGGTTCACATATATGTGGGTGCAGGAATGCGTGTAAATTGCATGCATTCCCATGCTGCTATTTAGCAGATGTGCATGGCTGCTTTTAATTCTTAATAGTACCCCCACACATCTGAAAACAAAGCATGGTTTCTGGTGTGGGTGTGATTATATAAAGCTGCAAGGGCCTTCTTCCTGTGTTCCCAGAGGTAAATCAGTCAATTCGAATGAATTTATGCTTAGGGGTAAGCATGCAGATTAGCACTCAATTATTTTGGGGGGGCAGGCAGGGGCGTATTTGCCGCGAGGCAAACAAGACATTTGCCTAGGGCGGCAATTTTCAGGGGGGCGGCACGGCGGCAGTGCCGCCCCCCCTTTCCCACGGAAAGGGACAGGGGCTGCCGTGTCTTACCTGTGTAGGCGACTCCGTCAATCCGGTCCACAAGGCGCTGCTGGTGGAAGGGTGCAGAGGGTGTCCGTCTGGTGTCTTCATCTTCCTGGAGCTTGATCGCGATGTGGGCGAGATGACAACTCTGGCCACACCCCTGGGATCAACGGGCAGCCTATGGCAGCCTGTCCCTCCCTCTGCAAGGTCCACCTCTTTGCCGGTGATTGGCCGTCAGATGTGTAGCTCAGAAAAGGCACACAGGCAGCCAATCACAGGTGAGGAGGCAGAGCTTGGAGAGGAGTAGCTGAGTGGCAGCGCGAAGATTGAAGATCGAGTGAGGGAGCAGATGGAGCCGGTGAAGAGGAGAGCGGCTGGAGAAGGAAGACAGCTGATGGGTAAGTGTCTGTGCCTGAAGGAGGGAGCCCGGGCTGGAGCAGGGGTCAGCACGTTAGTGTCCCATCATTGGTGTCAGTGGGAGTAATAGTGCCCCATCATTAGTGTCAGTGTGGGAGGAATAGTGCCCCCTCATTGGTGTCACTGACACCAATGAGGGGCACTTTTCCTCCCACTAACACCAATGATGGGGCACTGTTCCTTCCCCTGACACCAATGATGGGACACTAATCCTCCCACTGACACTAATGATGGGGCACTATGCCTCCCACTGACACCAATGATGGGGCACTATTCCTCCCACTGACACCAATGATGGGGCACTATTCCTCCCACTGACACCAATGATGGGGCACTTCCTCCCACTGACAACAAAGATGCGGCACTATTCCTCCCACTGACACCAATGATGGGACATGATTCTTCCCACTGACACTAATGATGGGGCACTATTCCTCACACACTGACACTAATGATGGGACACCATCATTGGTATCAGTGGGAGGAATAGTGTTCCATCATTAGTGTGAGTGTGAGGAATAGTGCCCCATTATTAGTGTCAGTGGGAGGAACCGTGCCCCATCATTGGTGTCAGTGGGAGGAATAGAGCCCCATCGTTGTCAGTGGATGGAGCTCTAATAGGAAGAGGTGGAGCCTAAAGAGGAAGGGGTGGAGTTTGCAGATGAAAGGGTGGGGCAAATTTAGATGCGGGGGGTGCCCGATTTTAGTCTTGCTTAGGACAGCACAAAACCAAAATACACCACTGGGGGCAGGGCATTTTTGCTGACACAGAATGCTCATACATCTTGGTGGAGGGGGCAAAGTTTGGCATCTTCGCCCTTGGCTCTCGGCGGCCTTGTCTCAGCAATGGCTGTGCCCACGCAAACGCGAGCTTTGTGTGAACCTTACCTGGGTCTCTTTTGCACCACATATATATTGGCTTTGGGATGACAGAAAATTCATGTCTACCTATAGTTTACTCAGGAAGAATTTGTCAATCAAAAACTCCTTAAAGAACGTAGTCTTGCATTATGTTTTAAGAATTACTGGTTTAAAACAAGTGAAAGACATGAAGCTTGTGTGTCTTACAGTCAGATGAAATAAATCTCTGAGCAAACATAAAATGTGGGACCCATGGATAAGTGGGAAGCTAACAATCAATTTCAATAATTTTCCACAGTTCTCTTTATCTACCTTTCCTCTGAAAGCCCTATCCACATTCGGATCGAGCTTCAGAGGCTACTACAGGCGGTCAGGAAGCAATGTGATGCCTCTCACTGCCTGTTTATCCCTATTTTTGTTAACAAACACGCCGCAACTGCATGTATTGCACTCGGTTGTAGGACATTTGCCACACTTCCCTACTTATTTGAGTGTGTAGTCAGGGGTGTATTTACCACAAGGCAAACAAGGCATTTGCCTAGGGTGGCATTTTTCAAGGGGGCAGCAGCATTCTTCAGGGGGGCAGTGCTGTCCCCCAAAAGAAGGAAAGGAAGAAGGGACACACGCAGCACGGGGACCAGGTGGGATTTGAGAGAGGTTGCGCGCTGCTTGATGGTGTATGCAGAGCCTGACTCTTGTTCCTGGGGATGTCCGGAGCTGTGAAGGTGAGTGTCTTATCTCTTGTTGGGGTGGGTTGCAAGTGTATGGGGGGGCAGTGGTAGTGGAAGGCTCTCTTGGGTGGGGGTGGGGGGTGCTGGAGTGTTGTTGGTCAATGGGGGGGAGCCAATTCTTGTGTTGCCTAGGGCAGCACAAATTCAAAATATACCACTGTGTGTAGTGTTCGGGGGACTTGCCTCCTAATAGCTACTTGTTGGGTAAACTTTGCCGCTGATGTGAAGCATCATTGCGGCAACATATAAACACCCTCGCCCGCTGCCTATTGCAACTTAAGGGGGCGGATGGCAGACGGCAAAAACGCAGTTCAACTGCGTATTTTTGGCACCTTCCCCCAACAGCACGTCTAAAAGGAGCCTTATGTACTCAGATAGCATAGGAGCACTATTTTATTTATTTACTTATTTCAGGTACTTATATGGCGCCGTCAATTTACACAGTGCTTTGCATATATATTGTACATTCACCAAAGTCCCTAACTTACATTCTTACATACACATACTAGGACAATTTAGACAGGAGCCAATTCACCTACCAGCATGTCTTTGGAGGGTGGGAGGAAACCGGAGTACCCGGAGGAAACCCACGCAGGCACAGGGAGAACATGCAAACTCCAGGCAGGTGGTGCTGTGGTTGGGATTAAAATAGAGTTTGCTATTGGACACACAAGAAAATGTACAGCAATCTATTTACATTTTATAGTAGTTCTTTTTAACAATTGCAAGCATAAGGTTATGTAAAACTAAATATATCCTTCTTGATATTGAATTACTTGGTTATTGTTGAATTTTATAGACTGGTACCTTTTTATTCAACCTAATTATGCAATGACTTTACCTACGTGCTTCAGTGTTGCTTATTCTTTGTATCCTTATTGGCTATCCTTACTGGATACCAAAATGTACCTCCCTATCTAACATTTCACTGTAACCTGAGAAAGAAAACACAGTTTCAGTTGACTTTCCTTTGATGGTTTCTACATTCACTACCTGGGCATGCCAGATACTTTAGTTATTCAAGAATTTTCTTCTGGCTACATGGAAAATTCTTGCTGGTTCCTGAATTTATTATCTTGAAGTCTGTTTAGTCTTACAGATGGATAAAGAGATTCTTATGTAGCGCTCATCCCCGGAAGGGCCGCTGGATTCCACAGGTTTTTCCCCAAAGTTAGTGCAGGGCAGCCAAGCACATATTATATGGCCACTGGATTCCACAGGTTTTTCCCCAAAGTTAGTGCAGAGGCAGCCAGGCACACATTATATTCCGGCTCAATAATCAATCTAGGGGATATCTTTTTTTTATTTAGTGCTGAAAAAAAGTAACTGGGGAGGAAAATGGGGTATGGGATCCTCTAAAATGTCAAAGCACAAATTTTGGAGGACATTTTCTCTAGGTGATAGAGTCTTTCACTCCCAGATGTGGACCAGGAGAATATTAGGCACAGAATTAGCAGCAGCACCCCTCCACTAGGCTGTGGCAATGTAATTTTTCACTCTCAGCTGTCCACCAGGAAAATATTAGAGAATTATGTTTCCTGCAGCTGAAGGCCACGGGATAGATTTCGACATTTACTGGGAATGGACTGGAACAGTTTGAGCTCTTGCAGCTGAAGACAGAAAGATGGCTAGTACATTAGGCATACTGGAGCAGTTTGTAACATCCACAGCTGGGAACCATAGATGAGCTGCAACTCAGAAGTCTGGACTCTTCTCATGACTCCTAGTAGAAGAAAGTCCATGGGCTCGATCCAGGGGAAGGAGTAGCCCAGCAGCCAGCAGGGTTTCCAATAGTCTTTTAAATTATGGACAGTTTGTAAATATTGGCCAATGAACAAGCTGTCTGTAAATGTCCGTTATGGTCATCAGCTGCCCATAAAAATGGCTTTCAGCTGACTTTGGAAATGTGCATGCGCAATTCCAAAGCCGGCTAGGCTCGGGCAAGCTTGTCCGAGCTCGACTGAGCTTGGCTGAGCTTGGATGGGCTTGGCCAGGGGGGGTTGGGCCAGGGGTGGACTGACAACTCATGGGGCCCCCGGGCAATAGGGGATCATGGGGCCCCTGTGTCCTTGCCCAAACGCAAAAAAGCCTATGAAAAAAGTACCAGGGGCATCTCATGGGGCCCCCTACTGACCCCGGGCCCTCGGGCAGTGCCCGAGTTTCCAAATGGTCAGTCCGCCCCTGGGTTGGGCCCACAGTGACGTCATGGCATAGCTGGGTGCCTTTTATGAATCACACAACACCAGGATTGGAGGGGGAGCAGGGACTTGGGAATGGGAGGTGGGAAAGCTGCCCGTCTGGAGTTGGAACTGTGATTGGAGGGCTCTAGAGGAGAAGACTCGACAGAGGTGGTGATGAGAGGAGGCACAGAGCAGCCTGGAGTGTCTTGGACTGTGTCTGACTACCTGCCCCTGCTGCACCTAAGAGAACAATGGAGGAGCCTGGAGGAAGTCAGCTCAGTGACAGCTCCCAGCTAGCCAGGCCACACAAAGTCTGGGGGGGAGGGGGTCACTGACGTAAGGGGGAAGTGAATAATACCCTAAGGTAAGGGGGACACTAATATAAAGGTTCCCTCTTATATCACTAACCCCACCTTACCTTACTGTATTTAATCTTCAGAAAGCGGTCTGTGGTCACCAGAGTCTCCCCTCCCCACATCAGAGTTCCTAGTGTTCCCCCTTGAATAAGAGTCCTCAAGATTTCCTATACATCAAAGTCTGCAGGATTCTCCCTTACAGTGCAAGGGGGAAATCTGTGGACCCTGATGTAAAGGGAAACTCTGTGGATTCTGATGTAAAGGGAAACTCTGATGTAAAGGGTAATGCTGCAAACCCTGATGTAAGTAGGAACTCTGATGTAAAAGGAAACACTGCAGACTCTGATGTAAGGCGGGACCAGAAACTAAATCATATAAATATCCTCCTGCGCTCTTATGGTGAATAGTAAATAAAGCTAGGAAGCAGCCAGCATCTGTCCCACACCAAACAAACACAAACACATGAAATTTAATATAGTCATGGTGAGCCACAGATTAATTTGTAGAGTTAGGACCACAGAATATTGGGGTGCTGTGACGTGGATCTGTGGCTCACCATGACTATATTAAATTTCATGAAACTAGGAATGTTGCTAGCTCTCACGTGTGCATATGAGCGGTTGTGACATCGGAGGAGAGTGCTTTCTGTTTACCTACTGGCCTGGAGGAATTCTATCCCTGTTCATGTGATGCCAATCTACCAAAAGAGTCCCTGAATTGGAGGATTCCGTGGTGATCTACATTATGCTTTATGGCCCTGTAGGGTCATAGAGTGGAGGTGAGAGGCCATTGCAGCAAGACTGCCCGGGATCACGTTTTTGAAGTGTGCTGTGATTCACCTGCACCCCTGTAGATATATGAACTATGGACACTTTATCCTGCACTTAACCACTACTATTAGCCTATTAAGGGCCACTGTCTTCTGTTCATCCCTAGGTGGATTTGGGTCATGTTAATATCTATACTAATACCTATATTTACCATTTGGTTATTTAGGTTTTAGTGTTTTGTTCTTTTAGCGCTGCATCAATTTTACATTTTATTCATATTGCCTTTGTTTGGTGTGGGACCAGAAACTACCTTACATCAGAGTTCCCCTTTACACCAGAGTCCGTAACATTTCCCCTTACATCATTGTCAGCAGTGCTCTCCTTTACATCAGAGCTCCCCTGTACATCAGGGTCTGCAGATTCTGATGTAATGGGAACTCTGTGGACTCTTGTGTAAGGGGGGCCTCATGATCAGAGACCCTCTTGCCTCAGAGTTCCACAATAAATCACAATCTGTAGTGGTCTCCTTTCCATATAGGTCAACAGTGTTCTCCTTTGCATCAGAGTCTGCAGAGTTCCCCCTTGCACTGTAAAGGGGAACCCTGCAGACTCAGGTGTAAAGGGGAAATCTGGGGACTCTGATGTAAGGGAGAACTTTGCGGACCGTGATGTAAAGGGGAACCCTGTGGAGTCTGACGTAAAGGGGAATGCTGAAAATTGTGATGTAAAGGGGAAGTCTGAAGTAAGAGGTCACTGGTCACTAAATCCCGCCTTCCCCCTTCCACAAGCATTTACAGAGTTCCCTAAAGTGGAACTATAGGAGAAATAAAAAATTACATATATGATGATATAGTCTGCCAATAGCATTAACACCTTTTAATAAACCAAGCTGTCCAGCAAAAGTGGCAGTTAATAGGTTGAGAAAAACATGATCATCATTTATTTCTAAAAAAAAACCTGTAACTGTTTCAAGTTAAGCTTTATTTGTTAGGCCCCTTTAAGACGGGGCAGACCTGTCAGCAGATCCGCTTGCTCAGCGGGGGATATCTCTGCCGATCCCCGCTGAGCAAGTGGATGACAGGCCTGCAGAGCAGACACAGACACAGCCCACTGTTTTCTATGGGGCGGCCTGCTTGTCCATTTTCACCTGACTCTCATCCGATTCGATCCGCCAAATGGATGGGGAATGGATCCCCATCCCTCTGTTTTTAGAGTACAGGACTGGATGCCAGCAGGTGTCAAACAAACACTGCTCCATAAAGAGCTATGGATGGTCCGATTGGGTCCGCCTCAGGGGCGGACTGACAACTCATGGGGCCCCCGGGCAATAGGGGATCATGGGGCCCCTGTGTCCTTGCCCAAACTCAAAAAAGCCTATGAAAAAGGTACCAGGGGCATCTCATGGGGCCCCCTACTGACCCCAGGCCCTCGGGCAGTGCCTGAGTTTCCAAATGGTCAGTCCGCCCCTGGTCCACCTGAAAAACTGATATGCGGACCCGATTGGACCATCAGTGTGAAAGGGGCATTAGTCACTTATTTAATGTCCACTAGTTCATCTAACTCTACCTTGACAGGTTGACAGCGCTGCTGTCCATGTGTAGCTATGTTGCTCCACCGTAGCAACAGTAGAGGACAGAGCATAGCCACCCTAAGACAGGACGTGTGTCACTGAAAGAATCATTAGGTGAAAGTAAAAGGAATAAAGTGATGAAAAAAAATAAGAAAATGATTTCAGACACCG
Source organism: Staurois parvus (assembly GCF_062004578.1). Lineage (NCBI taxonomy): Eukaryota > Metazoa > Chordata > Amphibia > Anura > Ranidae > Staurois > Staurois parvus. The sequence continues at coordinate 160,350 of NW_028317937.1, read as the reverse complement.
CATCTAAGGTTTGATAAGCTGAAATATATAAAGTTTTTGTTTTAGGCATTAAATGCTCTTTAAGTGAATAGGGCAAGGAGTAATATGCAAAATACAGTAACTGAAATGTGATTTTACAGGCATCTCAGCAGTGCATACTATGCTTGTGTAAGAATGTGCAATTTTTTATATATTAGAAATGGGCATTGTGGCACACAAACAATATTGTATACATAACATGGTCATTTATTTATTACTGCACTGTTAAATTATACAAAAAATCCTCCTGTGCTAAAAAGCCAAAATATGTGAACTCGGTAAGTGTGAGCTGTGCCAGCATTTTATTTGATATTCTAACATGTATAAATCAACCAAACAAAGCTTAACGCGGAGTTCCAGCCACTCTGTAAAAAAATAAGTCAGAAGCTACAAAAACAGCCACTCACCTGGTGTCCTCCCCGCAGCTACTTTCACCGGCCATCCGGAGTTCTCGGAGGCGGCATCTTCAGTGTGGGCATCCGGCTGTGACAGTTTGTGGCTTCACAGCTGGGTGCCCACTGCACATGTGTGAGTAGCACTGCTCTTTCTGAATGGTCCCGTAGTCTTCTGGGACCTGTCATGTGTCCCAGAAGAATACGGGGGGGGGGGCAAATTTTGCTTCCAATCGCCTAGGTGATCGCAGCAGAAGTGGGAGCGGGTACCTTTCAATTTCAGGTACCCACTCCCCCCTGGTCCCCAAAGGTAACAATCCTTAATGGGGAGTGGGGGACCAGTCTTTAAAGTGGAAATTCCCCTTTTGGGTGGAGCTCCACTTTAAGTGTAGTGTTCACTAGTGTTAAAAATGTAATATACTCAATAAACCAATAAACAAATAATCACAATGAAAGTGATTGTAAAGTAAATTTTCTAAAAATAACAAACTTTCCCTGTGCAGTGGTTTTGCACAGAGAAGCCCCAATACTCCTCTTCTCAAGTCCTCCGTAGGTGATCCTGTTGGCACACATGCAGGCTTGATCCTGAATCATGAGGAGAAAGAGACGGCGCTTGAAGCACTTCCCTTTCAAGCCTGAAGAGGGAGAACACATGCTCTGAACGCGCACCACCCCCTACGACCCACGTCACTGGAAGTGGCGTTGACCTTCCCCTTCCTGGTGTAACAGTAGGAAACGCTGGGATCCACCAACACTGTATAGACATCGGCTTTACACCAGCACTCCGGACCACAGCAGAGGAATGTTATAAGGGCAAAAACTCTTTCATCATCCATCTTGTAAGTTGCCAATCTTTTTATGGAAATAAATGTTCCAAACTTGCTGCACTTAGATGGCGCCACCTCTTTATCCTCATCTTTCCACAGACTCTCTTCTAGCTTGATGCAAGCTGGCAGCCTCTAAGTAAACCCCATCCCACATGGACTTTTTATATGGACTAACAAATATATATGGACTAACCAATTGTACTACACAAAAATTTCCCCCCTATCGACCAGGCTGCCCCACTTGGTTGGTCCCCAGCTAATATATTGCAGCGGCCATTCCAACCTATCTTGAGTGTGCCAAACACTCCATTTTTTCTCTGCTTTGTTGATCCCAAGTCAGACTGTGTGGGCAAGATTTACTAAAACTGGAACATGCAAAATCTGGTGCAGCCCTGCATAGAACCAATCAGCTTCCAGGCTTCATTATCAAACCCTATTTAAACAAGCTGAAGTTAGAAGCTGATCAGTTACTATGCACAGCTGCATCAGATTTTGAGTGCTCCAGTTTTAGTAAATCTCCCCTTCTGTGTCTATAGACACACGCATAGTCCAGTTCAGAAACAACCCATGCCCCCCCCTTGCTCCCTTGTCACTGGATTTGATTGAAACCAGCAGATGACCATGGCTCCCTCGGCTCTCATTGAGTCCAGTGAGGAGGGAGAGAGAGAACAGAGCTGCTGATTTCAGGAACAATGCTGGATCAAGACCAAGCTCAGGTAGGTATTTGGAGGGGATGGGGGAGAAGCTAACAATACAAAGATTTTCACCTTAATGCAGAGAATGTGATGGGGGAATCACTACCACTGAGCTATTGTGTTCTGACAGTGGGGAGATTTCTGCGCTGTCAGAAAACACTGATCAGGGCTTCCAGCTATAGCTGGAGGCACTGGCTTAGCAGCATTTATCTGAGAGGGTGGCTTTACAGAAACTGTTCGTCCATGTACACTATGCCCACTTTTAGTGAAAAACTTAAATCATTGCCTTTGCACCACAATAATACATGAAAATCATACTCTTCAGAATTATACTGTCCTTATTTTAAAATATGACCAAAAAGTATGCAATTTGTTCTTCAGTGCTCAATCTTGATATGCTGTTCATGTGAGTCCCGCATGGAAAATATTGACACACACCACCACTGCGTGTTCTTTTCCCAATCTATAAATAAGATGTACTCTCACCTTGGTCACGGTGGAACCTGGTTACCATAGGTCCATACTGCGCCCATCTCCTTTAGGCCTTGTTCACACCATACGTTCAGAAAACCTGATGGAAAAACATGCAGATGTGGAGACAAATATTTACATGTGCATTTCACTGAATTTACAGTTGTGTTCAAAATAATAGCAGTCAGACATCACTAACCTGATCAATCACTGTTTTTGGTAAAAATGATATTTCTACATGGCAAATAATTTACTAGCAGGTGTAGTAGAGTAATAGAAATCCAACAGTCATGACATGCATGCTGCTGATTCTGTGTAATTGAATCACTAATTGAAAGGGGCATGTTCAAAATAATAGCAGCGTGGAGTTCTATTAGTGAGGTCATTCATTCTTTGAAAAACAGGTGGCAATTATTGCCCTTATTTAAGGAAGGAAGGAAGGCAGCAAATGTTGTACATGCTGGTTACAGTGCATTTCTCTCTGAAATTCTGAGGAAATGGGTCGTTCCAGACATTGTTCAGAAGAACAGCGTACCTTGATTAAAACGTTGATGGGAGAGGGGAAAACATATAAGGAAGTGCAGAAAACGATAGGCTGCTCAGCTAAAATGATTGCAAATGCTTTAAAATGGCAACCAAAACCTGAAAGATGTGGAAGAAAGCAAAAAACTACCATTCGAATGGATAGAAGAATAGCCAAAATGGCAAGGACTCAGCCAACAATCAGCTCCAGGAAGATCAAAGAAGGTCTAAAGTTACCTGTGAGTACTGTTACAATTAGAAGACGCCTATGTGAAGCCAAGCTATCTGCAAGAAGCCCCCGCAAAGTCCAATTGTTGAAAAAAAGACGTGCTGAAGAGGTTACAATTTGCCAAAGAGCACATTGACTGGCCTAAAGAGAAATGGCGCAACATTTTGTGGAATGATGAAAGTAAGATTGTTCTTTTTGGGTCTAGTGGCCAGTGACAGTTTGTTAGACGACCCCCAAACACTGAATTCAAGCCACAGTACACTGTGAAGACAGTGAAGCATTGTTGCGCAAGCATCATGATATGGAGATGTTTCTCATACTACGGTGTTGGGCCTATTTATCGCATACCAGGGATCATGGATCAGTTTGAATACATCAGAATACTTGAAGAGGTCATGCTGCCTTATGCTGAAGAGGAAATGCCCTTGAAATGGGTGTTCCAACAAGACAACGACCCCAAACACATCAGTAAACATGCAACATCTTGATTCCAAACCAACAAGATTGACGTTATGGAGTGGCCAGCCCAATCCCCGGATCTTAATCCAATAGAAAACTTGTGGGGTGACATCAAAAATGCAATTTCTGAGGCAAAACCAAGAAATAGAGAAGAACTGTGGAATGTAGTCCAATCATCCTGGGCTGGAATACCTGTTCACAGGTGCCAGAAGTTGGTTGACTCCATGCAACACAGATGTACAGCAGTTCTCAGAAACAGTGCTTATACAACCAAATATTAATTAAGTGATTCAAAGGAAAGCAAAATCTTCAAACATTTTTCAGTTTATATAGTGAATGTTTGAGTTTGTAAAGAAGAATACAAACACTGCTATTTTTTTGAACAGTCTAATATTCACTTTTCTTCAATTTTTTTAGAGGAACAACACAAATTTGATATCTTTTTCTTCATGTTTTGATTTGGAATAGAATGTGTAGTGTTCCCAATGCATTTGTGTGTATGGAAATAAAAGCTATTAGAAGGATTTTGAGCTTTATTCACTTTTTCAACACACTGCTATTATTTTGAACACAACTGTATATGCATGCTGACATCAGTTTTCTGCATGTGTGTTTTTTATGCACAGACTTACATCACATCCTGTGCCATTGTTTCCACTTCCTCTCTCTTTGTGGAGAGAGAAGAGGATAGTTTGGACAGATTATTGCAGAGCTTCCCTTTCAGGGGCGGACTGACAACTCATGGGGCCCCCGGGGCAATAGGGGATTATGGGGCCCCTGTGTCCTTGACCAAACTCAAAAAAGCCTATGAAAAAGGTACCAGGGGCATCTCATGGGGCCCCCTACTGACCCCAGGCCCTCGGGCAATGCCCGAGTTTGCAAATGGTCAGTCTGCCCCTGTTCCCTTTATATCATAGTTCCTGTCAGGGTCCTCTGTACATCACAGTCCCCATCAGAGCATACCTTATACCAGTCATCTCCAAACTGCAGACCTGGAGCCATACAAGGCCCTTTGTCTGCATTTATCTGGCCCTTGGAGCGCTATTGACACCAACAATGGGGCATACTTCCTGCCACTGACATCAACAATGGGGCACTACTTCTTCCACTGATACCAACAACAGGGTACCATATCTCCCAACTACGGGGCATTATTCCTCTCCTAATACCAAAGAATGGGGCACTGTTTACTATTACTGATGCCAGGACAATTTCTATTCCCACTGGCCACAGTACAGCTTTCCTAAAATCTGAAGGACAGTAAACTGGCCCTTTGTTTAGAAAGTTTGGAGACCCCTGTATTACACTATAGTCCTCATCATGAAACCCCTCTTTACATCCTAGTCTCCATCAGAGCCCTTCTATCAGACATCTGCATCCCCCTCATCTGTCACCCCCTCATCAGGCTAGGTTCACACTTGTGTGGGTAGGGAATGTCTGCACATGTTCCCAACCCACAGGCAAAACATGCTGTTCTTTAGCAGAGGCGTTCGGGTGCTATTAATTCTTAATGGCACCCCCATACATTGAAAAATGCAGTGCATTTTTGTGTGCACAAAACTGCATGGTGCCAAAGCTGTGTGGTCGCATTTTTAAAAAAGGGTCAGGGATGTTTTTCCATGTTTCCTACAGCTACAGTGGTCCATTCAAACGAATGAGCTTCTGAGTCAGCGCTCCTGCAGCACGCAGGATCTGCACGAAAGTGAACTTAGAAATTTCCACTTTCATCAGAGCCCCCCATCACAGCCATTCATCAGTGCCCCCCTCATTAATTTTCTGCTCATCTGTGTCTCTCTCATCAGAACCTCCCAAACAGTACTCCCTCACCAGTGCTCCCCACTTCAATGTTCCCTCAGCAGAGCTTCCTGCCATCAGTGTCCCTCACACTGCAGCTCCCCCATCAGTGCCCCCTTATTAGAGGTCCCCCATCAGTGCCCCCCTCATTGCAGTTCCCTCATCAGTGTCCCCCTCATTGCAGCTTCCTCATTAATGCCTCCCTCATTGGAGCTCACTCATCAGTCCCCCCTCCTCATTGCAGCTCCCTCATCAGTGTCCCCCTCATTGCAGCTGCCTCATCAGTGCCTCCCTCATTGGAGCTCCCTCATCAGTCCCCCCTCCTCATTGCAGCTCCCTCATCAGTGTTCCCCTCATTGCAGCTTTCTCATCAGTGCCTCCCTCATTGGAGCTCACTCATCAGTCCCCCCTCCTCATTGCAGCTCCCTCATCAGTGTCCCCCTCATTGCAGCTGCCTCATCAGTGCCTCCCTCATTGGAGCTCCCTCATCAGTCCCCCCTCCTCATTGCAGCTCCCTCATCAGTGTTCCCCTCATTGCAGCTTTCTCATCAGTGCCTCCCTCATTGGAGCTCCCTCATCAGTCCCCCCTCCTCATTGCAGCTCACTCATCAGTGTTCCCCTCATTGCAGCTCCCACATCAGTCCCCCTCCTCATTGCAGCTCCCTCATCAGTGTCCCCCTCATCGGAGCTCCCTCATCAGTCCCCCCTCCTCATTGCAGCTCCCTCATCAGTGTCCCCCTCATTGCAGCTGCCTCATCAGTGCCTCCCTCATTGGAGCACCCTCATTAGTCCCCCCTCCTCATTGCAGCTCCCTCATCAGTGTCCCCCTCATTGCAGTTTTCTCATCAGTGCCTCCCTCATCAGTCCCCCCTCCTCATTGCAGCTCCCTCATCAGTGTCCCCCTCATTGGAGCTCCCTCATCAGTCCCCCCTCCTCATTGCAGCTCCCTCATCAGTGTCCCCCTCATTGCAGCTGCCTCATCAGTGCCTCCCTCATTGGAGTTCCCTCATTAGTCCCCCCTCCTCATTGCAGCTTCCTCATCAGTGTTCCCCTCAGTGCAGCTCCCTCATCAGTGTCCCCCTCATTGCAGTTTTCTCATCAGTCCCCCCTCTTCATTGCAGCTCCCTCATCAGTCCCCCCTCCTCTTTGCAGCTCCCTCATCAGTCCCCCCTCCTCATTGCAGCTCCCTCATCGGTCTCTCCCTCATTGGAGCTCCCTCATCAGTCCCCCCTCCTCATTGCAGCTGCCTCATCAGTGCCTCCCTCATTGGAGCTCCCTCATCAGTCCCCCCTCCTCATTGCAGCTGCCTCATCAGTGCCTCCCTCATTGGAGCTCCCTCATCAGTCCCCCCTCCTCATTGCAGCTCCCTCATCAGTGTTCCCCTCATTGCAGCTCCCTCATCAGTTCCCTCCCTTATTGCAGATCCCTCATCAGTACCCCCTCCTCATTGCAGCTCCCTCATCAGTGTCCCCCTCAATGCAGCTTCCTCATCAGTGCCCCCCTCATTGCAGCTCCCTCATCAGTGCTCCCCTCATTGCAGCCCCCTCATCGGTGTCCCCCTCATTGCAGCTTCCTCATCAGTGCCCCCCTCATTGCAGCTTCCTCATCAGTGCCCCCCCCCCCCCCCTCGTTGCAGCTCCCTCATTAGTGCTCACCTCATTGCAGCTCCTCCATGAGTGTGCCCCGCATTGCAACTCCTCCATGAGTGTTCCCCTCATTGCAGCTCCCCCTCATCAGATTCCTTCAATCTACCCTTACTGAGGACTGGATGGAAGCCAGGACTCAGTGGACTCAGTAACCGTTTTTTTTATTCTCTGCAGTATGCTTCTGTTGGTTTCCTTTAGTTTGGGTGCAGAGTTATGCGGAAAAATGCAGACACGCTGCATAATTACGCTCTGCATATCACACTTGCGTTTGGGGGTGAACAAGACACATAAAAAACAATTATTTTCTGTGTGTCTTGCAGAGACCTGTGTTTTTCTAGTGTAGAAAAAAGCAGGTCTCTGCAAATGGTGTGAACCAGCCCTTAACGGCATATACGGTATGTAATAGCACCACCTTGTCTCCTCAACTCCACAGTAGGTCCTATTAGCACCCCTTCCCTTTAAAACAGTGGTTCTCAACCTGTGGGTTGCAACCCCTTTGGGGGTCGAACGACCCTTTCACAGGGGTCCCCTAAGACCATCAGAAAACACATATTTCTGATATGTAAAGAGCAGTTACTGTGTAGAAAGCAGCTACTGTGTTGAAAGCAGCAGTATTGGAGGTAAAACGACACTCATGAATTATAATTACTGGGTAAATAATTTTATGGTTGGGGGTCACCACAACATGAGGAACTGTATTAAAGGGTCACAGCATTAGGAAGGTTGAGAACCACTGCTTTAAAAGATGGCTGCAATAACACCACTCTGTCTCCTCCACTCCACAGGGGGCCACAGGAATATTCTGCAAACATAAAATGAAAACTAATAGTGCTCTCTGTGTGAAATGTTCATGTAAGATAAAAATATAAAAGATACACTCATATTAAAGGGTATACAAGACCTGTGCACAAGGACAAAAAACTCGCCCAGAGCCTGCCTGTCTCCCTCGATATTCATAATACTAACAACTTGGATTATTACCTATTCAAATTGTATCTTTATGCCGTGATAACCTCAACCTTTCTCGTTAGTGCACTTTTAGACGTTTGTCATGAAATGCAGAAATCTAATAAAAGCCTACTGAACCTAAAACCATTCAAAACAAAGTTGGTGACACAACATTGCGCAATCACTTCCAAACTGCGAATAAAGCTGGGCACAAACTAAAGTTTTTTTTTGCTCAACCAGTGGGCTGAAGGAAAAAAACCTACCAGATTCCTGCATCCACACAAGCAATGTGAACGCAGGAATCCCCCCTTGCTATTGTATTCTGACAGAGGGGACTCCTGATCTGAGGTGCTGAGAGGAGGGGTGCAGAGAGGAGGGGTTCAGGAGGTGGATCCAGTAAAGGAATCACTGTTTGCAGGCAGCAAGGTACCATGGGATATATAGTTCTTAGAAATTGTCAGAAAACAGCAGGAAAGAAGCTGCAAAGCATGCAGGGAATCCAGGAAGATGTGGAAAGAGGTGGCCAGCAGACAGGCAGAACTCACAACATGAAGTAAGATTATACTGGATTGTGAAATATACCCATTGCCTATATTGTTATTATAATGCTGATGGTATAGAATGAAATTACACGCTGTGACCATAGAACTCCTTTAACCACTTCCATACCGGGCAATTTTACACCTTCCTGCCCAGGCCAGTCTTCAGGTTTCAGCGCTCTCACACTTTAAATGACAATTGCGCGGTCATACAACATTGTACCCAAACTAAAATTTTATCATTTTCTTCACACAACTAGAGCTTTCTTTTGGTGGTATTTAATCATCGCTGGGGTTTTTATTTTTTGCTAAATTAACAAAAAAATTTTTTTTGAAAAAAACACGTTTTTCTTTGTTTCTGTTATAACAGTTTGCAAATAAATATTTCTTCTTCATAAATTTAGGCCAAGATGTATTCTACTACATTTCTTAGGTGTAAATAACCAAAATTAGGATGTATTATTTAGTTTGTAGGAAAGTTATAGAGTTCACAAACTATGGTATAGATCTGAAAATTGATCAATCCTAAAGTACTGACAGCCAATCTAATTTCTTGAGGTCCAAGAATGTCAGAACAGTACAGATATCCCCCAAATAACCCCTTTTTGCAGAGTAGACAGTCCGATGTACTTCATAAGAGGCATGGCGAGTTTTTTGAAGTTGTATTTTTTTTGTCATAATTTTTCGGAAAATTAAAAAATTAAACAAATTAGTTTCACTATTTTTTTTTACATATTGTCACCAGTGCAGTACAGCGTCATCATATAACTTGCATGGTGGTGATCAGGGATACTGACTGGTGACAGTATGAAAAAAAAATATATATTTTTTTTTTTATTATTTTTTATTACATTTTTTTTCTTTTTTTTAAGATTTGTTTTTCATATTTCACTATGTCCAAAGTAGTACATTGTTATCATAATAACATTGTACTACTTTGGAAAAGTGATCAGTATTTTTTTTTTTTTTTACACAATTTGCTTATAGCAAATAATTACTTTGCTATAAGCAAGCATTTACCTGAATGAAATCAATTCATTCAGGGTTTTTTTGGGGTTTTTTTGTGCTTAGCTGTGATTTGGCCACAGCTAATCACATGACATGTGCATGTGATTAGCTGTGACCATTCACAGCTAGACACTAGTATACAATGGATGGCATTAATGAAGCCATCCATTGTATACAACTGTCATGTGACCTGCTGTGATTGGTCACAGCAGGTCACATGGTACCGGCAACAGGGGCCGATACTCAGATCTGTCATCGGCCGTGTCCGAGGTACACGGCCGGTGGCAGATTGCGCTGCTGCGCGGCTCTGCAGGAGCGCAATCTGCGCATGTGCGGGAAGACGCCATATGGCCAGATTGCTTGCCAACAGCGTAACACAGTTACACGCGCCAGCCTGCTGGTGAAAGGATTCAGTACAGTGCCAATCATTCAACAGGTCCAGGACAATGATTTGTGGCCTGGACCCGCTGGTCGGTTATAGCGAATCAGAGATCACCCTGTGCCTGTGTTTTCAGAACACAAACACAGGAAGTGATGCAATCTTCTCTCCTGCAGCATTTTTCGGTTCCAGAGAGAGAAGAGACCAGATCCACGTGAATAAAAGCAGCACACTTTTCCCTAAAACACATAGTCACATTTTAACCCCCTGTTCGCTCCCTGGTTAACTCTTTCACTGCCCTGTCACCAGTGGCATTAGTTTAGTGTACAGATTTTGTTTACTGATAACTGTATTAGTGTCACAGGCAACTTCAGATAGAGTTAGCGTCAGCGTCCCTCCCAGATAGCCCGCCACATATTTACCATCACATTTAACCCTTTGATTGCCAGGAACACTCTCACAGACACACCTCCATTACTAGTATAGTGTCTGAATGGATCAATATCCTTGATCAAATCTGAACTATACTAGCGTCCTCCTTAGTTTAAATTTTTTGGGGCCTAACCCTCAACATGGGCATTACTAATAGGCCCCAACAAAACATCTGCATAGATGAGTCTCTCAGTAATTTTTTGGGACAACTTGCATTCAAACAGTATCTCCCCAGCAAGCGTGCTAGATCTGGGTTCAAAATATATACATTTTGTGAGAGAGCAACAGGCTATACCTGTAATTTTTGCATTTATCAGGGAAAAGATAGTCATGTGGAGTCCCAGACTACATGGGGAGCAGTGGCAAGATAGTAAGGGGTACCACTTGTATGTGGACAACTACTATGCAAGCGCACGACTTATAGACACTTATACAATCTTGGAATTGGCTCATGTGGTACTGCACAACCTAATCTTAGGGGCTTCCCCCATTGGCTTACCCTAATTGTCTTACTTTTAATACCCAACTTAGAAAGGGGGAGAAAGCCTGCTTGCATAATGATGTATTGCTCATAGAGAAATGGAAGGGCAAATGGATATTTTCGTCCTGTCCTCCATTCACGCAGATACAACATTCCAAATTTGCAGAGTATCTGGTGTTGTTGAGAAGCCTCTTGGTGTCCACAACTATAACCTTAACATGGCAGGGGTGGACTTCAACAACTAAATGATGGAGCTGTACTTAGTTTCCCATAAAGACGCTGACACTGGTACAATAAAGTGCTTCTGTATATTTTTTTCAACCCATTTACATAGAGTCTCGAAAAATGTAGGCAGGAAGCTGGCCCTAAAATCACAGCCTGTAAAGTTTATGGTTACAGTCAAGTTACAAAAAAAGTTACAGAAGTAAAAACAAATTTAAAAATTACAAAGTAAAAAACAAATAATAAAAAAAGTAAAAAAAGAAAAAACGCTTTATTGAGTTAGGTTATATTGTTGCTGTGTTTTATTTGTTTTATTGTTGTGTTGTTGTTTGCTTTGCAGGAATACCAACTGATATGTTTATAATGACAGCAACAAGATGTTGCTCTCAGAATATATACATCAGCACTTGCAGCACTGCCGAAGGAGTATCATACTGTTTATCCCCTAGCATGAGGGGCCTAGGGTGATCAGTGGGTGGATTGCTCCTATGCTACGGCATATTTTTATTTTTTTTTGGCACACATTTCAGTAGGAAAAACGTTTTATTGAGTTAATGTTTTATTGTTACTGTGTTTTTTTTGTTATCTGTGTTTGCTTTGCAGGAACGCCAATTAGCTGCAGCACTGATCTGTTTATTCTGACAGCAGCAGAGTGTCAGCAGCAGAATACATATGGCAGTGCATGCATCGCTACTGGAGGAGATTTCTGGGTGAACTGGGGAAATCAATGGTAATCTAGATCTGGGAGTTCTGGTAGATCACAAGCTTAATAATGGCATGCAATGCCAATCTGCGGTTTCTAAAGCGAGCAAAATCCACTCTTGTATTAAAAGAGGTATAGACTCCAGAGAGAGAGAGATATCATTTTACCCCTGTACAAATCATTAGTAAGACCTCATCTGGAATATGCAGTTCAGTTTTGGGTACCAATTCACAAAAAGAACATTGGGGAACTGGAGAAAGTACAGAGAAGGGCAACTAAACTGATACGAGGCATGGAGGAGATCAGCTATGAGGAAAGATTAGAGGAACTGAATTTATTTTCTCTTGAGAAGAAGAGATTAGGGGGGATATGATCAACATGTATAAATACATCAGTGGTTCATATAGTGAACTCGGTGTAGAGCTATTCACCCTGAGGTCATCACAGAGGACAAGGGGCACTCTTTACATCTGGAGGAAAAGAGATTTAATCTCCAAATACAGAAATGTTGCTTCACAGTAAGAGCTGTAAAAATGTGAAATAGACTCCCTCAAGAGTTGGTTCTGGCCAGCTCAGTGGATTGCTTTAAAAAAGGCCTGGATTGTTTCTTGGATACACAGAATATAACTGGATACTAACATTTATAGGTAAAGTTGATCCAGTGAATATCCGCTTGCCTCTCAGGGGATCAGGAAGGGATTTTTTCCCCTGCAGGAGCAAATTGGATCATGCTTTGCTGGGTTTTGTTTTCATCCTCTGGATAAACTGTGGGTATAGGATTATAGCTTTTTTTTTTTTTTGGTTGAACTGGATGGACTTTTGTCTTTTTTCAGCCAGACTAACTATATGCAGTTAAAAAAATGCCCAACATTAGAAGTGGGTGGACACGGGGCGGTATATTCTATTGCTGGGCATACCACACTGGCAGAGATTTCTTCATCCACAAAAATCTCTATTTTTTAAAAAAAAAGGGATAACAATTTTGTTTCGGTACAGAGTTGCATGACCATGCAATTACCAGTTAAAGTAGTGCAGTGCCAAATAGCAAACAATGGCCTGGTCAGGAAGGGGGTAAAGTGGTTACGGGAGAGTTGTAACCCCTGTCAGTTTTTTTTCAACTGTGCCCTATTGGGAAGATTTTCTTTCACTTCCTGTCCCATAGACTAAATAGGAATTGAGGGGCAATCCCTCCAAAGAGAGGTGATCAATGATAGCTACCAGAACTAGTGTCCCCTATGGAAGATTTCCCCTCTATTACTGTTCTGGTGACAACCCAAAATATGGGATTTTCTTTCACTTTTGTTAATACTGGTGAACAAAACAGACCTTTAGTTATACTTTTATCTTTTTAGAACACAGACGTCCCCCAGCGAAAAAATAGAATCTCTGCCACTGAAGTCAACATAGGAAAAGTGTTCCTGAGCGTGCAACATTTCTCTGACTTCCCATACAGTGTTCCAAAAAATACAGCACTATGCAAGGCAGTTTAATAATTCACAGATAATTAAGGCAAATCCCAAATCACTTTAGGCAGCCATTCAAAGGCTGCTGGCAGCTTGCAATACACATTGCAGTTTCCAAGTACTGTTTTACTCAGCAAAAGTAGTGAGCACAGTTACAAATGCCTCTCTGTAAGGCTTGTTTACACTTGCCAAACATGAATAAACAGGCGCTTGATCAATATGACTCCAACATTAAACATATAAATTGAAAAATATAAGAAACCAATATATGTGTATCGATAAAGTGGTTTTCCCAACACCACATTAGATAGTGAAAATCCTATAAAGGGGTGTCGCATAAATCCAGAATGGTGAATGGATGATAGTCCTAAAAAAGGGTGTTACATTGATCCAAATAGGTCTTCTCCTAGATTTCCAGTGTGTTCCTGCTTGTGTTCCTGTGTACAACTCGGTCTAGCTGATTTCTTTTCCGATCCCTGTACCTGATATTTGGCTCCTGACTACACTGACTTCTGGTTTCCAAACCCTGGCTCGTCTGATTACCCGCTCTGGCATCCAAACCCTGGCTTCTGTTTTGACTATGTTCCTGAACTGTGTTATTTTTGCTATTTCATTAAAGGTGTGATTGTAACTGCACTTTCTTGTCTCCACCTGGTTCATGGTTGCTGACAAAGGCAGCATAATGCCTCCTCACTGTATGTGAAATGCCCTCTGAAACCGTAGATTTCTCTTCAGAGAGTAACACCTGTGGAAATGAGCCGTTAAAGTGAAGAAAATAAAGTGGAGGGGTGCCACCCCCCAAATCTCTAAGAGTGCATCCACTGATCCAGGAGGCACTCTGACAGGGACAAATGATGTAAGGAGTACTCTGATGGGGACAATTGATGCTAGGGGGCACTCTAATGTAGAAAATTGATATAAGGAGGCGCTCCGATGGGGACAATTGATGTAAGAAGGAGTCTGATGGGGACAATTAACGGACTGTAACGGGGACAGTTGATGTCCAGGAATTATCAGATTGCCTCTTGGGGGATCAGGAAGGAATTTTTTCCCCTGCAAGAGCAAATTGGTTCATGCTTTGCTGGGGTTTTTTATCTTAATCTGGATCAACTGTGGTTATAGGATTATAACTTTTTTTTTTATGATTGAACTGGATGGACTTTTGTCTTTTTTTAGCCAGACTAACTATGTAACTATGATGTAAGGGGGCACTATGATGGGCACAATTAATGTAAGGGGACTCTAATGGGGACAACTGATGTCAGGGGGCATTCGGATGTGGATAGTTGATGTAAGGAGGTACTCTGATGCAAGGGAGAACTCTGATATGGACACCTTATGCAAGCGTGCACTTTGATGGGGACACCTGATATAAAGAGGGACTCTGGTATGGCCACTTGATGTAAGGGGGGAGTCTGATAAAGGCTGTTGATGTAAGGGGGCACTCTGATTTGAAAAGTAAGTTGAGGTACTCTGTTTGATGCAAGGGGGCACTCTGATGGCGACACCTGATGTAAGGGGACACCAGGGCGGACTGACAACTCATGGGGCCCCTGGGCAATAGGGGATCATGGGGCCCCTGTGTCCTTGCCCAAATGGTCAGTCCACCCCTGGGGGACACTCTGATGAGGACACCTGATGCAGACACCTGATATAAAGAGGGACTCAGAAATGTACCCTTGATGTAAGGGGGACTCTGACAGTAACATTTGATATAAGAAGGCACAGGTTCTATTTAATCATCCTAATCTAATGACAGCCCAATACATACAAATGTTCCATGATGACGCCTGCAGCACCTCTGTCTTTCACATGTTATATCAGGGTTGTGACTTGTGGTACAGAAGTTTGCTTAGTGAATGGGAAATACTGGTTCCCTGCAACTCTGTCACACTGCTGACATTATGACCCCTGACTTTTTATACTGCTCCCCCAAAACAGATAAACTAGATCCAGCCCTGTTGTCTCACTTCTGCAATAGTAAAATTACATTGAAACAAGTTGCTGTGGGCCACAACTCTAGCTCACTCCTTCCCCACCCTTATAGAATACTCCTGTGAATGTGAAAAATGTGAAGTTATCTGCGATCAGACTTGTTTGTCATATTTAGAAAATGCTGCCATTTGGATTAGCTCTTTTGGGCCATGTTACATAGCCAGTAAGAAGATAATACTTAAAAAATATGATGTGAGCCATGTTCCTACACTTGTCCTCAGTTATGTGCCAGGAAAACACATAAGGGAAAGACCTGCAATGCAGATGTGTCTGGTGTGTGTCATTCCAGATAAACTCTGCTAGGAGATTTACTGTCCACAGGTCACTATGGAGAGCAGTGTTGGAGTCTGCAAACAAAGAATTCACTTATGTTTATTGCATGTAATATCTGTGTTTTATATGAAAGATTACCTGCGATATTTGAAATGTCAATTCACATACAGTTAAATACTGCATTTGCGGTAAGTACCACAAAGTGGTAAATATCACAAAAATCATGAAAAAGATATTAATTTAAAGTCAATTCACAAAAAAAATTCATTTGTTAATTAATTGCTCATTTGTTAACAATTCTTAGTTTGTTAATTGCTATTTAAAAAATGCACAAAATCGAAACATTAGGCAGTTGTATTACTATTGCTGCTAAATGTGACAGCTACCACTCAGGGCTACTGTTTTTTAGGAAACCAGTACCTGCCAGCATCTTAACAACCGGTGACTCATCCCCGCCCTGCTCATTCAGCCGTCAGCCAGCAGAGGTTCCCCCCACAATTCATAGCATACAGGTCTGGTATAGATTGTAGCAATCGTGCACAAAGAGATGGATGCGAACCTCCATTTTGGCAAAGGCCTCCATCTTGTATCATTTTCTACTCCCAAATCAGTCTCCCTCCTCCGATTTCCCCCCTCCCTCAGGAATGTGGTCTATGTGTGTATGCTGAGTTCAGAAGGCCCCAGTGGGAGAGCTCCATGGCTATAAATCTCAACCTAGCTGGTGCCCAGATGTCTGTTAGCGTCTCAATCTGGGATATCGTAAAGCCATAAAACCAGTCCTTCATTGAGCTTCAAGGACATTCCAGGTAGTCGTAAAACGGACTCACATTTAAAAATCCCCTTTTCCATATAATTTTATATCTGGAGATATGGAAGACTTACATACAAACCAGGCATATATTCAGACCGGTCACTTTAATACAAGTCTTCTGATATATTACACCCCCAAACTGGAATCTACAGGAGAGCAGAAAAACGATATCTCCTTAACCGTCCCAGCAGGCATGTCATATTTCATATCTAGACGTTCGGCAGGTGATTCTACATATTAATCTACTCGTGGATAGAATGTTACAGGTATCCAGGGAAAGTTATTGCCCTGGTATCAACTTGCAAGGGATTTTGGTTCTAGCTTGGGTCTCCGCCCAACACCCTCCCCAAATGTGGCGATTGGTTCTCTGCTTCAAGGAGACACCCTGCTGAGTTCCTAGAAAAGCTGTTATGCTTGAAGATAAGCTAAGAAAAGCTCAGTTGAGCTAAGTTGAAGAATTCTCTCTTTTAACATCAGAACCAACTTTGGGAGATAAAAGACATTTTGCTCAGGAATCTTGATCTGCTAAACCAAGGCTGACGGCAAGTACTTTATCTCTCTATACTTCTTTCTGTTATCTCTTTGCTGTGTTATTGCTCTCTGTATATTTATATATATATATATATTGGCTACATCTTTTTCTGTAAACATTTTTATTACACCCTTTGACCTTTTAGTAATAAATCTTACTTTCTGAAAGTGTTGAACTGTTTCTAAAGCTCTTTAATGCAAACTAAGAACCCCTGTCTCTGAAGCGCACTACTGTGTGTTTTAAACGCCTGCATACATCTGTCTGCGGTGACATTGTGTATGCAAACGATTATTCAAACATCATAGTGTTATTGCTGATATTGCCGAATTTCCTCTTTCTCTGTATAAAAAGGAGGTGGTGGCAGTGTGAAGGATTAATTGCGTAATTAACCTGACCCAGTAACAATCGCTCCTAGGCTGCAGGTACACAGATTGTGGTCCATTAGCTGGAAAATGTTTGTGCAGGGTTCAGCTAGGCGTGGCATTGTTACACACGTGACAGCGTGGTTTTAGACTGGCTAGTCCTTCGGTCACGAGTTTGGTGAGAAGGGCTGGGGTCTGACGCTGCAATCGTCACATAGATTTTAAGGGTGACCCTGCGCAATAAAACAGAAAATACAAAACAAAAACAAACAGCATGAGCATACACACACATTTGATACCTTTGTTTACAACTATATATTTATGTCATTTTTGAAAAAAGCACAAAACGCCAGGAAACCCCAAACCAACTAATTGATAGTTCTCTAGAGTTCAGTATGCAGAAATTGTAGACTGTGCATAAACACTAATCAGGCTATTGCTGGACAACAATCATATCATGTATGGCCACATTTGTGACATTTTGGCTTGGTAAGGGTAGGAGTCTTTTACAGGAAAAGAGAGAGACAGCACACGATATGTATAATGAGGTGGATTGGGTTCCATGAAATAAATTTATCTTGAGGATGTATCTCTCTGAAGTTAACAGGAAGCATTTAAGATAAAAGACTGAGACAAAATGTAAGTCACGCAAAGGAATCCACCAATGTAGTCCACTAAAGCCTTTGTTCTTACGCAGGAAATTAGCTGATAATTTTACTTTGAATGCTCACAAAATTAGTCATTTAGTGCTCTTCTTCCTATGTGAGCTTTATCTGTATACGTATAATCTCTTTTACTTCTGACTCTCAGTAGTACTATGACAACTTACTGCTGGTGAAAAACATTTTCTGACATCTGGCAGCATACAGATCGTTTAAAGTGGTATTAAACCCAAACCAAAAATGTAATACATTGCAGCGTACAAATCATTAGATGTAGTGGCTGTATTAATTTTAATTTTTAGGCTTTTTTTCTCTCTGTTTTCACATGTTGATCTGGCCAGTAACACACCTCCTCTATTAGAGTGCCTCCACTCTGGATGAATGAGCACTGGAGATAGAGTTATGCCCCGTACACACAATAAGAAAATCGTCTGAAAAATTTTGCCGAACCACTGATCGAACGATTTTCTCTTCATTGATGAGCAGGATGTTTTAACCGATAACGATATTGTGAACGAAAAAATCCAGTTGAACAACAGTGAAAAATGTTGTCATTTCGCATATGAACAACCGATTTTCTATGAGGTGGTATGACAGTCGTACAAAAAAAATCTATCAAGCGCTATCACACATGAGCGGAAACAGAAGATGACCCAGATGTTTATGTCCAAGGAATCTTCATAAACACGAAAGAAAACCCCAAATGTTAAAAGTAGATTGGCCTACCCAAAAAGACTGAGTGCTGGAATCAAATCAAAAGGTGCTTCAACAAAGTATTAGTTTAAGGGTGTGCACACTTATGCAACCATATTATTTTAGTATTTTTATTTTTGCTTCCCTCTACCTAAAAGATTTCAGTTTGTTGTTCAACAGAGTTGTACAGTTTATAGGTCATATTAAAGGTGGAAAAAGTTCGGAAATTATTTATGTTTTGTCTAATTTTTTTACATCACAGAAACCTGACATTTTAACAGGGGTGTGTAGACTTTTTATATCCACTGTAAGGTGGGACTCTGGGGGCTCATAATTTAAGGTGGCACTCTGGGGTCTTTAATGTAAGAGAAAACTCTGATGTGAATGTAGTGCTCATCCTGACTGCTGCACTCTATATGTCGTTTTGTTTGTTACTTACTCCTGATCCTACACTCTATACACTATATTTGTACATAGACCTGACCAATGTGTTCATTGTCTCAACAGCTGCAGGTTTTAATGAAGTTCTTCTTTAACCACTTGCCGTCCGCCTGCTGTTTATAAACAGCAGGACGGTGGCACTCCAGGGGCGGGTTGCTGTTCATGAACCGCACCCGCCATTTCTAGCTGTGCGCGCTCCCTGGGAGCGCGCAGCACCGCGATCCGGTGCCCGCTGTGTCCTCCGGACACAGTGAAACACCGATCGTCGGGCGGGACCTCTGTATGAGGTCCCGATCAAGTGATCACTGATTAGCCAATCACTGATCACATGCAAAGTAGTAAGCAAGATGTCACTTGTGACATCATTGCTTATTACGTGTGAAATCTGTGAATGATCACAGAGGTCACATGGTACAAGGCTATTCACAACAGCCTTGTACCATGTGACAAGCTATGACCAATCACAGCTTACTCAGTAGTTCTCAATGGCTGCAAGAATGCAGACAGAGAAAGAGAAATGATTGCTTTTACATCCTATATGGGTCTAAAAGCAATCACTGTAAAAAAAAAAAAAAAATCTTCATCACCCCCCACAAGTAGTACAGTGTCACCAAGGTAGGGTGTCACCACTGATAGGGTGACAGTATGTAGAAAAAAAAACATCAATAATAATATAAAAAAGTAAAATAAAAATGTAAACAAAAAGTTTAAAAATTATAATTTTTGGTTATAAACTAATTTGGCTTATTTTTTTTTTTACTAAAAAGATAACGGAATACATTTCGGCCAAGATTTATGATGGACGATTATTTATTTGCAAAATTTATAAGAAAAACACTTTTTTTCAAAATTTTGGGACTTTTTCATTTACATAGCAAAAAAAATATAAAAATCCCAGCGGTGAATAAATACCACCAAAATAAAGCTTTATCTGTCTCAAAAAAATGGTAAAAAATTCATATGGGTACAGTGTTGCATGACCGCGCAATTGTCATTCAAAGTGTGATAGCGCTGAAAGCTGAAAATTGCCCTGGACAGGAAGGGGGTAAAAGTGTCTGGACAGGAAGTGGTTAAGGTAGGATCAGAAAGACAAAAATATCCTTTTTGTGTGCATGAAAATGCCCTTCCTGGTTTCTTGCACTGTACTATATATGCTATATACACATGATACAATCAGGGCTGGATTTAAGCTTTGCTCCATTATTTGGGCAGCACAGTGGCTAAATGGTTAGCACTTCCACCTGGCAGTACTAGGGTCGTTGGTTCGAATCCCAGCCACGGCACCACCTGCCTGGAGTTTGTATGCTCTCCCTGTGCCTGTGTGGGTTTCCTCCGGGTACTCCGGTTTCCTCCCACACTCCCAAGACATGCTGGTAGGTTAATTGGATCCTGTCTAAATTGGCCCTAATATGTGTATGTATGAATGTGAGTTAGGGACTTTAGATTGTACACCCCTTGAGGGTTAGGGACTGATGTGAATGCACAATATATACAGGTGAAACTCAAAAAATTTGAATATTGTGCAAAAGTTCATTTATTTTAGTAATGCAACTTAAAAGGTGAAACTAATATATGAGATAGACTGATTACATCCAAAGCAAGATAGTTCAACCGTGATTTGTCATAATTGTGATGATTATGGCTTACAGCTCATGAAAACCCCAAATTCACAATCTCAGAAAATTAGAATATTACATGCAATCAATAAAACAAGGATTGTACATAGAACAATATCGGACCTCTGAAAAGTATAAACATGCATATGTACTCAGTACTTGGTTTGGGCCCCTTTTGCAGCAATTACTGCCTCATTGTGGTGTGGCATGGAAGCTATCAGCCTGTGGCACTGCTGAGGTGTTATGGAAGACCAGGGTGCTTCAATAGCGGCCTTCAGCTCTTCTGCATTGTTTGGTCTCATGTCTCTCATCTTTCTCTTGGCAATTCCCCATAGATTCTCTATGGGGTTCAGGTCAGGCAGTTTGCTGGCCAATCAAGCACAGTAATCCCACGGTCATTGAACCAGGTTTTGGTGCTTTTGGCAGTGTGGGCAGGTGCCATGTCCTGCTGGAAAATGAAGTCAGCATCCCCATAAAGCTCGTCTGCGGAAGGAAGCATGAAGTGCTCCAAAATCTGGTAGAAGGCTGCGTTGACCCTGGACTTAATAAAGCACAGTGGACCAACACCAGCAGATGACATGGCTCCCCAAATCAACACAGACTGTGGAAACTTCACACTGAACTTCAAGCATCTTGCAGTGTGTGCCTCTCCATTCTTCCTCCATACTCTGGGTCCTTGGTTTCCAAATGAGATGCAAAAGTTGCTCTCATCAGAAAAGAGGACTTTGGACCACTGAGCAACAGACCAGGTCTGTTTTTCTTTAGCCCAGGTAATACGCTTCTGACGTTGTTTGTTGCCCAGGAGCGGCTTGACAAGAGGAATACGACATTTGAAGCCCATGTCCAGGATCCGTCTGTGTGTGGTGGCTCTTGATGCACTGACTCCAGCCTCAGTCCACTCCTTGTGAAAGTCCCCAACACTTTTGAATGGCCTTTTCCTGACAATCCTCTCCAGGCTGCGGTCATCCCTGCTGCTTGTGCATCTTTTTCTTCCACACTTTTCCCTTCCACATAACTTTCTATTAATGTGCTTTGATACAGCACTTTGGGAACATCCAACGTCTTTTACAATTACCTTTTGAGGCTTTCCCTCCTTATGGAGGGTGTCAATAATGGTTTTCTGCACAACTGTCAGGTCAGCAGTCTTTCCCATGATTGTGATTCCTACTGAACCAGACTGAGAGACCATTTAAAGGCTCAGGAACCCTTTGCAGGTGTTATGGCTTAATTAGCTGATTAGAGTGTGACACTTTGAGCCCAGAATATTGCACCTTTTCACAATATTCTAATTTTCTGAGATTGTGGATTTGGGATTTTCATGAGCTGTAAGCCATAATCATCACAATTATGACAAATCACGGCTTGAACTATCTTGCTTTGCATGTAATGAGTCTATCTCATATATTAGTTTCACCTTTTAAGTTGCATTACTGAAATAAATGAACTTTTGCACGATATTCTAATTTTTCGAGTTTCTTCTGTATATGTAAAAGCGCTGCGTAAATTGACGGTGCTATATATAAGTAGCTATAATAAATAAATAAAATAAAGTTTGATAAGCTTGCCCTATTTGCATTTTCTGTACTGGCATAGCTGCCCCATCAGACACCAGCTGGATACAAATGCATTTTCTCTTGTGAAATGAGAAGTGGGAGTGCTGTGGTTTACTGCGGGAGTCCCCTACATTGTAGCTGGGCACCTGGATATCATGGGTCATAGACTGCTGCCTAGGTTGCTTGTGGATGATCCTGTGATGCCTCAGAAAAGCTGAAAGAGACAGACTGCCCACTCTGCATCAACACATACAGAACTGATAACCAGAGGAGTAAGTACGTTTTTGGCTTAGACCCCATTCACACCATATGGCTTGTCAAAGCCTCCAGTGTGAACAAGTCCTTACTCTGTCAGCATTTCAGCTCAAGATGTACAGACATAGGTCAAGGCAGCTGACAAAATCCACAAACGTTGCAGGGACAGCAGTAATATGAAGCCAGCCAGACTACACTGCTAGGTGGGTGTGCTGCCCTAGCCCACAGCCTATGCTGGCTATCCACAGATAATACTCACCATACATTTATTGATCTAATCGCTTCATGAAATAATTGCTTTGGTATTTTGATTTATCCTAGTAAATATCAATCATTTCTCGGCACCATTGTGATTTCTTTCATCTGGTTTCATATTATTGAATAAAAACTGATAATAGTCGAATGGCCTGAAAAATTTTATTTGTTCTGGCAAATAGTTGTTTAAGAGATCATTCATTTCAGCAACTTTTAAATGGATTTAGACAACAAAAATTGTTACTTTTATTATTCTCTATCAAACATAGCAATGGGGATTTTATTTTATTTATTTTATTACAGGTACTTATATAGTGCCATCAATTTACGCAGCATTTTACTATTGTACATTCGCATCACTAACTTTCAAGGGGCGTACAATCTAAGGTCCCTAACTCACATTCATACATACACATACTAGGCTCAATTGAGACAGGAGCTAATTAACCTACTTGCAAAAAGACTCTGAGGAAGAGTGTTGCCCTCAAAATGCGTCAGTAATTATTTGGCCCTGGGATGGCTCTCATCTAGATGTTAAGGTTCATTGGCCCCCATTGGTCATTTTAACAAGTGGCTGTCATTTGTTATGCAAATTGTCATCACATGTTTGTGAAAATGTTTTTATCTATACTGCAATAGATCTTTTTAGGATAATGCGCTAGGCCAGTGCGCTCTTGCTTTGTCTTTTTGCAGTTTGGTCTGGACTACCCCGATCATGTGTGAGAGCAGCAAGGCTTGGTCTATCTGTGGGACATCCTGAATCATACACTCATTTGAGCTCTATCAGGGTCACTGCCTTCAGTCCCCCCCCCCCCACTTATGCACAGGAGATATTTTTATTCATATTATTCACGCCAATTAACCTACAAGCATGTCTTTGGAGTGTGAGAGGAAACTAGAGTAACCGTAGGAAACCTAAGCAGGCACAGGGAGAACATGCAAAATCCACGCAGGTAGTGCCAAGGTTAGGATTCGAACCAGCAACCCTAGTGCTGCTAAGCCGAAGTGCTAACCACTTGCCCCCGAAGCACAAAATTTCTGCTTTTACAGCTATAGGGCTTAATGAACTTTTGTCATTAAATTAATTGAACTGATGCCGGCAAATTTCTTCTGGTGTTGAAGTAAATCATCATTTTCATTCTCCAGTTTTTTTAAGCGAAACTTAACCTAAAATGTGAAGTTCCGCTCATCCTACTCCACCCTCCATTTTTTGTTTCTGGGAGCGGGTACCTATTTCTGTTTCTTAGGTACTTTCTCCAACTTTCGGTCTGCTAGCCTAGGCCCCCTCTCCACCTGTAAACTCCTGGGACATGGCTGCCATCCCAGGAGACTGCAAAACCTTTCTAAAAGTACAGCCCCTCATGTGCATGCACAGTGTGGAACACCACAAAGTCACATCCGGCTTCCCAACATCCAAGGTTGTGGCACCCGAGACCCAATGACAGGTGAAAAATTGGCCCAGGGGAGGGCAGCACTGAATCCCTGGACTGGTAAGTGTCTCTTTATTAAATATCAGTGGTTACAGTATTTGTAGCTGCTGACTGCAGGAATTTTTTTTAATACGCACGCAAAATAGACAGATGTAAATGGGGCCTTACTGTTCAATAGGATGAAAAAATCAGCATGTATGTGATTGGCTTAGTATATCTGATCAATCCGCTTTTCCCTTTTTGCTTCCCACACAATATGGGAAAATTAAAGGGTCTAATTGGATGGAGTCAGTAACAAGAACAGTTTTTCTCAAATTGTGTGGTTTAGATGTATTTTTTTATTGCATAAAAAAATGGCATATATATTGACGCTGCATATTTGTAAGCGTGCCATATTTGCAGACATCAGCAACACACTCTTCGGCTGAAATCTACAAGTATATTTTACACAAGCACTACAGAAGGAGCATATTGTGCCTGTTTCAGACAGTTTGTATAGAATATATTCAGAGACTGGCTGGGCGCTGTCCCTGCCTGTCACACACTGAGTTCTTTGTTTGCTCAATACCTGTGCTCCAGACATCTCAACACCTGAGAGAATCTGTACTGTCTGGATGCTGTAACCCTGTCACTGCCACAAAATCCAACCGGGAATCATAAAATATCACAAAGCAGGACTAGTTATAGTAATTAACAGACACATAGAAATAATTAAACCAACTGTATATGTCATGAATAATGTGTTGAATTGTTTCTGTAAAGAGAAATTGATTGCATTTAGCAAGGATGTCACATAGAGATGTCAAAAAAGAACAAAAAAAGACAACATATTTCATCCACTGAGGTTTAAGCTGGCCATAGATGACTACATTTTTTTTGTTATCAGCCAGTAGATTGATCGATAAAATTTAACAGATTTCCCCATCCACGCAAGCAAGGTGGAATTTAGGAATCCTCCCCACTGCACTATTGTATTCTGATAGTGGCGACTCCTCTACTCTCAGAATGCACTGATCATCGCTGCAGCCTATCTTCTACAATGCTGATCAAATAAAAATTTACCAACAGCCAAAAATTGATCAAAATTTGGTCAGTCCCTGCTGAACAGGCAGAATTTATATCTATATATGGCCAGCTTGATTTGTAACCAGGAGAAATTGCTGAAATAGAACATCATTTCCATCTTTTAGACATCATTTCCAGATTAATAAATGCAGCAAATACATTTTGATATGGAATTACAGACTTGACCTGATTTTACATTTCAGACTTAAAACATTTAAATAAAGTTACCTACAATGTCTTGAAAAGTATTCATACCCCTTGAAATTTTCCACATTTTGTCATGTTACAACCAAAAACATAAATGTATTTTATTGAGATTTTAAGTAATAGACCAACACAAAGTGCCATATAATTGTGAAGTGGAAGGAAAATGATAAATGGTTTTCAACATTTTTTACAAATAAATATCTAAAAAGTGTGGTGTGCATTTGTATTCAGCCCCCTTTACTCTGATAACCCAAACTTAAATCTAGTGGAACCAATTGCCTTCAGAAGTCACCAAATTAGTAAATAGAGTCCACCTGTATGTAATTTAATCTCAGTATAAATACAGCTGTTCAGAGGTTTGTTAGAGAACATTAGTGAACAAGCAGCATCATGAAGGCCAAGGAACACACCAAACAGGTCAGGGATAAAGTTGTGGAGACGTTTACAGCAGGGTTAGGTTATATAAAAATATCGCAAACTTTGAACATCTCATGGAGCACTGTTCAATCCATCATCCGAAAATGGAAAGAGTATGGCACAACTGCAAACCTACAAAGACATGACGATCCACCTAAACTGACAAGCCAGGCAAGGAGAGCATTAATCAGAGAAGCAGCCAAGAGGCCCATGGTAATACTGGAGGAGCTGCAGAGATCCACAGCTCAGGTAGGAGAATCTGTCCACAGGACAACTATTAGTCATGCACTCCACAAATCTAGCCTTTATGGAAGAGTGGCAAAAAGAAAGTCATTGTTGAAAGAAAGCCATAAGAAGTCCCATTTGCAGTTTGCGAGAAGCCATGTGGGGGACACAGCAAACATGTGGAAAAAAGTGCTCTGGTCAGATGAGAGCAAAATGTAACTTTTTGGCCTAAAAGCAAAACGCTATGTGTGGCTGAAAACTAACACTGCACATAACCCTGAATACACCATCCCCATTGTGAAACATGGTGGTGGTAGCATCATGTTGTGAGGATGCGTTTCTTCTGCAGGGACAGGGAAGCTGGTCAGAGTTGATTGGAAGATGGATGGAACCAAATACAGGGCAATCTTAGAAGAAAACCTGGCAGGGACAGGCTGTGCAACTCTAGTGAGGGCCTCACAGTGAAGATTTCTACATCTAAGACAGAGATGAATACTGCACCAAGCTGGCTGCACCCAGGATTGGGGGGGGCATGCTTTAAGGGAGCATATACCAAAGTACATTTCTATTTCAAAGCTGAGCACCAGATTGATTGGAAAACTTACATAAGATTGCCCACTTAGAAGCACTATATTTTTTAAACCAAAAGTTTAGTCCACAATGAATACATATACAGCCATACTGTAATATTGCAAGCTTTGAGACATATTATACTTAAGCATGATTATTGTTATGACAGGTTTTCTTTGAGAACATTTTTAGGTTTATCTGCTCATCTGAGCTATGGAAGCCGCTGATAGAACATAGAAGTTAAGCCAGTAGCTGGACATCCATGGGTTATAAATTTGAAAACACTCTCACTCGTGTAACAACTGTCATTCCTCTGTCTTATTGCCAGGAACAACAGTTCATTTGCTTAATCCCAGAGCCCGAAGTGGCTGTGCAGATGTTAGCACCAGCTACAGCACACCTGGCATCTATTACTGCTTGTTTGCTTTGCTCTTTTAAATCATTTTGAAAAATTGATTCAGCATTAAACTCTGATAACTGTAGTTATTAAGTTATTCATGCCAGTTTGAGTCAATTTAGATGTGTAGTATAAAATTTTTAATATGTAGCACTACCCCCTTAGGAGTTGCTGATGAATTGGGTCCCCCCATAGTCCTGCACAGCCAGGTAATCTGAATTCTCCACACAAGCTTGCACCCAGAGTCAGAAATCAGTCCTTAAGCTTTGTTTTTAAAGTTTATTAATGGAATTTTGAACTGGGATAGAGTTAGGGGTGTACAGGATGCCCAAGGGAACTGATAACTGAGGACAAACTTCCTAAAACCATTTACAAGCTTCTCTTTTGCAGCACAGTTTCTGTTGGAGAGCTAGCCAACATCTCCTTGGTCTACCACCCAACACCCTAGATGAAATTCTCCTCTTCACCCAGCAATCTGGAGGTTTTCCAGAGCAGGGGATCTGACTTCTATCCCTTTAGAGAGGTGACCAGTCACTGGTAGGGAGCTAATTTAATTTCCCTCCCCTATCCACCCAGGGGGTGTAGGTGTACTCGCTCAGATCCTCTCCGGTACCGCTTGTGGGTTGGCTGCTGCTATCATGCCTATCAGCTGGGCTGCTCCTTCCCTGCCATACAGGAGAGCCTCACTCAGGGGGCCAGTGAGTTCCAAACTTTCCACCTTTCCAGCTCCAGGCTCGTACACTCGGGCTTACCATGCGGCGCTGCTCAGGGATTCCCTGCAGCGCTTACCTTGTCCTGCGCTCCGCGATGGGTCCCCTGCAGAATCCCCGGCCATCTCCTCCGGCCGAAGCCGGCAGCCGGCTTCCGTGTTCCAGTCCCTGCGAGCGTCGGGACGTACGGGGGACGGAACCGGCCGCAAATTTAAAAATTTACTTTCTAATAAACTAAAATAACATAGTAAAACATTACTGTTTCAAACCATTTCACATACATTTTGTCCCTAATGCTTTGTCCTGTGCCCTGCCTATATTTTGACTGTTCTTTCTGCCTGGTAACTTAGAAAAGTCCATGGCGCCCAAAAAGCGTCCCTTTAGGTCAAAAGCGGTTTTAGACCAGCTAGAGAACAGCGATAGTAAATTAGAACCACTTGCAGAATTGAGTGATAATGATTTGTGGGGAAATTCATCATCAGACACTGAAAACGATTTTGTGACTTTGCTCAGTGATGTGCGAAATTGGCGCTATATTTCAAATTTCAGTGTTTTTGGTTTGATTATATTATTGAATTAAATGTATTATTATTATATTATTATTTTTTATGATTATTTATTAAATTATAATTTATGATTTTGTTTTTCAAGTTTTATCATACCCGGGATGTTTACTAGACTCTTGTTCGGACAGATTTCAGTGAGTTATTCCTAAAAATTACAAGCCTACTATAAAAAACGACATATTTCCATGCAAAAAAAATGTACCGCTTTCACCACAGAAATATGGACATAATCATACCGCTAGGGAGGTTAAACAGAACCTGTGCCAATTTGTTGCATACACTGCTCCCATATGCCACAGTCATTGTACCCACAATGTACTTCTAATTACTGTGCTACTAGTGGCAACCTCACAGACACACAAACCTCAATATATAGGATAATTTTTAAAAAATTTAACTTTTCCATTACATTGCCTTTTCTGCACTCAAAAGGTACCACTTTAAGCTTACCTTAAAGTGGTATTGAAGGTTCAGCTGTAGGCTCCCTAGCGGTCTGATTACGTCATTATTTCTGTGCTCAAAGCGGTACTTTTTTTGCATAGAAATATGTCATTTTTTTATTGTAAACCTGTAATTTTTAGGAATAACTCACTGAAATATGTCCAAACAAGAGTCTAGTAAACATCCCGGGTATGATACAATTTTAAACACGAAATCATGAATTATAATTTAATAAATAATCATAAAAAATAATAATATCATAATAATAAATTTAATTCAATAATGTAATCAAACCAAAAACACTGAAATTTGAAATAGAGCGCCAAGTTCGCACATCACTGAGCAAAGTGGCAAAATCATTTTCAGTGTCTGATGATGAATTTCCCCATGAATCATTATCACTCAATTCTGCAAGTAGTTCTAATTTACTAACGCTGTTCTCTAGCTGGTCTAAAACCGCTTTTGACCTAAAAGGGATGCTTTTTGGACGCCATGGACTTTTCTCAGTTTCAAGGCAGAAAGAACAGTAAAAATGTAGGCAGGGGACAGGACAAAGCACTCGGGACAAAATGTATGTGAAATGGTTTGATACAGTAATGTTATACTGTGTGATTTTAGTGTATTTACTGAATGTCACTTTTTGACATTTTTAAATTTCCTGCCGGTTACGTCCCCTGTATGTCCCGACGTCGCAAGGAACGGAACCCTTGGACAGATGCCGGCATCAGCCGGAGGAGATGGCCGGGGACACTGCAAGGGGGACATCGCGGGAGCAAAGGACAAGGTAAGTGCAGAAGGGATCCCGGAGCAACGCTGCAAGGTATTCCCGAGTGTAGCTCGGGGTTACCGCTTGTGGTGCTGAAACTTTACCCCAAGCTACACTCGGGAATACCTCCAGGGAGGTTAAAAAAAATAACAAAGTCATACTTACCTGCTCTATGCAGTGGTTTTGCACAAAGCAGCCCCGAATCTCTTCTTCTCAAGTCCCCTACCAGTGCAACAAAAGAATGCATAATTAATGGACAAATAAAAGGAGCGTTCTCACATTTGGCCATTAATTATCCATCCTTTTGTTTTCAGAAGTAGGTTCCTGGGATAGATTTGTTGATTCTCATAAATGTTGTTATATAAGTCCCAATACATTGTTGCTATACATGATATATAGAATTCTTTTTTTGTTTATTTTCTACAGCTGGTCATCTTCACATGATACTCAGACGTGTCCCTCCTTTCTCCATTTCAAACATATTAGTTGATTTTTCACAGTTGTGGGAGGGTAAGATGTTTTTATTTTTTTTTGCTGTCTTATGCTAGTATCATCAGCTCATTTTTGGTCCTCCAGTTAAAGTCTCCCCATGGCTCCCCCCATGTTCAACTTACACCATAGTCTCTGTTGTGTGTGTTTTCCTCCCACCCTCTCCACTGTCTTCAATAAAAAATAAACTGGTACTGTATATTGTATGTAAGATTTGTCATGTGATTTTCATGTTGTGTATTCTAATTATATTTTAACATATACAGCCATTGTGCTTATTTCTGCTGCTGTGGATCTTGATGAAGCAGTGTTAGCGAAACTTGTTGATCCTGTACACCTTCTTCTATTTCTTCTGGACAGAAGCATATAAAGAATTCTGAAATTGTAAAATATACTATCTTACTTGTACAATGATATGTTGTACAAGTGTAAGCCGTGTACCGGGGTGGGCTCCCCAGGATACAGTGAAGTCACGAACGAGGAAAGCAACCTCAACACCAGCTTTTGCCACAACAGAATTTTACTTAGATGTGGCAAATAAACACAACCACAAATGCTGGAAACATACAATAAATTTACATACACCCAGCCCAAAGGCTGAGACCCTTGTGCTGCACAGCACGGCGCTTTCTGATGATGAAGGTAGAAAGTGAAGTATTTACCTACTGGCGGGCACAAATAAGCTGCCACACCTTACCTGTTATTACCCTAAAAGAGCAAGAATCAGTGTATGGGTGTACGGTATGGGCTAGCCTGCAGTGCAGCAAAACAGCTTACAATCTTACACAGATCTACAGTATTCCCTCTCCCATAACTGGTCCTGTAGCACGTGCCTGAGTATTCCTTCTGAGCAAAATGCCAGTCTAGCTTGAGTTTGTAGGATTTTATCAGCTCTCTAATGTGAAATGTCACTTTAAGTTGTGGAGTCCTTCCACTAATCAGTAACAACACTTGTGGCCTGACACAAACAGAGACCCTAACTAACTATAGGCCTGGATTCAGTCTCAAGGCGCCAACACTAAAATGAGGTGCGTGCACGATCTTACCGACCCGGGTCTGCTTTGCATCCGCTGGTGACTCTGAACAGAACAAAATGTCTCTCCAACAGGCCTGCGATATTGTAGTGTATGCTGCGTTGTTCCTCGGCTCTCATCAGTTTCCTGGCAGCAATCTCATCAGCTTCACCCAGCTGCAGCTCACACGGCCCCTTCATTCAGCATTCTCCAGAACATGGCTCCTGCATTCAGCATCGTCCAAAACATGGCTGAAGTCTCCTCTTCCTGTTCACTAAAAACACCACCTCTTCATGAATATACAAATATCTATGCAGTCTGAGCCTGTGTTAGAAAAACAGTGACATCTTGTGGCTAAACCGCAGAATGTCAGTCAAAACATCAATTTACTCCACACCATAATTTACTGCACACAAACAGTGTTCAAACAATGAGAGCTGTTTCCCCATCTCACACAAGCAGTCCCCGAGTTACGAAAATTCGAGTTATGAACAATTCATACTTATGAACGGAGGGAGAAAAGGAAGTGAGAGGAAAACTACCCCTAGGAAGGGAAATTCACTCCTGTAAGAGTTATCATGGGAAACGGTGTCTCCACTGAAGGTTTATCACCAATCCTTGTTTCCACAACAACCCAAAATTTTCAAAATCTAATTTTCACAGGGAAAGAAAATGAGGTGAAATCTTCTGAACAGGGGCACAGACAGAAAAACAAACATTACAGGGTTGTTAACGCTTCCCTATGCTATCCAAAAAAACCTAGAAATTATTTTTTTGGCTGGAGCTACACTTAAAAAATTGCACCTGTTCCAACTTACATACAAATTCAACTTAATAACAAACTTATAGACCCAATCTTGTTCGTAACCCAGGGACTGCCTGTACTTGGCTCCACATAGTTTTTAAATATACTTTTGTACTGTTATTATCTGTAATAAAGCTACGTATAATTTTTTATAATTTTTGGGTATATTTTTATAATTACACATTTAAAGTCCCTTCATCTGTATTCTATTCTCTCCCTTAGGCTCCATTCACACCTATGCAGTTTGCTTTTTGTCTGTTTTGCAGTGCTTTTCCCAGTTCATTTTGCATTTTTTTTACACGCATTTTTGACGTGTTTTGTGATGCATTTTTGACGTGTTTTTATCGCATTTTGTTCAGCTTTTTTTTTCTTTTTTTTTTTAAAGTGGAATATTTTTTTTGCTGGGCAGAATAAAAATGCAAAATGAGGCAAAAACACAACAAAAACACACTACCATGCATTTCAGCAGATTCTCAATTGAGCACTATTGTAGCAAAAATGCTGCTTTTTGCTTTTAAAACTGTAAGGGCCTTCCTAACCTTCTTGTATTGAACTGTATTGTTGCTGTATTATTTCCCGTTATATTGCAAAGTGCTGAGCAAACTGTTGGCACTATATAAATCCTGTATTATAATAATAATAATAATAATAATAAATAGAAGTCCCTGACCCTTTCCAAAAATGCAGCAGTTCAAAAAAGCATAAATGTGAACATGTTCCATAGGAAACCATGTTAAATGGACTGTAGTATGTTTCTGCAAAAAGCACTAAAAAATCCATTAGTGTGAACAGAGCCTCAGAAGGAAGAAGGAAATGTTTGCCATTTGTACCTTCTGTAGGGATGGTGCCTGAATAAGGTTATACGTCATCCACATATCATATATATTCTTACCTAAATACATTGTCATATGATTCTTAAGGTTCATTTTCTCTCTTCTTTCATGCAGAGGGGTCCTTCTTTGGTTATCCACCGCCTGGAAAAAATGTCATGCCCAGAGATGGGATTTAATATGCTGAAAATGATTGGTTAAACTGTCAAGGGAAGGAATTCAGTCATATAGCAAAAGACAACTGGGCAAGCTGACATTACTCAGTCCACATAAATGCCAAGTGATAGGCCACAATGGCAAATTAGGAGCTGAGTGCACTTTCTGCACTTGCAGGGTTTTTAAACAGATATAACATGGGGAAGTGTGCATGTATTGCAGGGATGTTTTGCATGTATTTGTTGTTTGTTTTTTTGCCTTACATACGGTCCTTCTTTGATTGTGTTTACTCACCAATGCAGAGGACTCAAGGAACACTCCACTGCAATGCAAACATTCTTCCCTTGACAGGTGACATCAGTTCCAGATGGCTGGGACCCATCCTGACATTTATTCATTGGTCCCTTGAAAGAATAATGCCTTTCCTGCCCTAATAACAAGTCTACATGTACTGTAGACAGGAAACTATTCTTGCTCTTCTCTTCCACAGTAAAAATAGAATACTGGGGATGTAGTAAAACAAAATCAGTATACACAAATTGGAAAAAAGAAAAAAAGGATTTGTATATCATTATGCTGTATAAAAACTGCAACCGTTTGAGATAGGGATGTGTTTTTATTTTTTGGCTCCAGACTCCAGTCTGATCTGCAAGCAGTTTAGTATCCCTTTTGAAGTGGTCTCATAAGGACTTCCAGCAAGTCATTACTGCTTGAACTGTATAATAGAACAGAAACACGTCACTATAGAAGAATGGATATAGTGTTTGCATGTGTGTGTGTATGTGGCTGTGTGGCAAGGGTGTATAGCCTTATTTTAAACATCTTCTGTTGTTACAAACTCCTAAAACTGCTGCACATTACCCATGTTAAAAAAAACGGTTTCACATAATCTAGCTCAGTATAAATCAATCTCTCTCTCTTTCTATATATATATATATATATATATATATTTATACTATTAGTAAAAGTAAAGCAAAACTACAGCTCAATAAAAACTACATTAGCAAGACCAGCTTTTAACCTTCAAGACAGGGATTTCCCCCAGATTTTTTTTTTTGCTAGATGCCCCCAGTATGATTGCCAGCATCATTCAGCATTCATCCCCTGAGTCTAGCTCATCCTGGATCTGCCCCAGCTTGTGACTGGACAGTAAAAGGAGAAGCAGCACAGTGATGAGCTCATCTCTCTGTCACTCTGCTTTCCTCTCTCAACATGCTTCTGGTCAGCATGTAATCTGATTGGCTTATGGGCGGGGTCATATTCGCCCTGCAGATGGAGTGCACTCATCAATGCCCAGGACAATGCGGAGACTGCAGTCATGTAAAGAGTCTAGCATTAAGGCAGTTATCCGACTTAGAGATGAGCTTACACTGTGTGCAGTAAAAATACAGTTTCTTGGAAAACGTGGTGTCCCTTGTCATTCAACACTGTGCCTCAGTAATTGCTGCATTAGGAGGGACATGCTGAGGCTGCGCATACTCACCAGTCTAGCATACCTCTGTTACCTCACTCCACTCCCAGTAACAGAATGGGGTCCTCCCAAGCACATAGTGCAGACCTCATGCATGCTCAATGTTAACGCCCTCACTTCCTGTACCTTGCGGCCGGGTCATGGATCTCTGTAACACTGGTCTGCACCTGGTTGCTATGGGATATGGACTGCTCAGGAGGGAGCCAAACAGCGACCCCTTCTTTACCAGAAGACCTGCCACCTTACCAGGTACCATGCCTAAGACTGGTTGCTTCGTGTCTTGATTACTTGTGCTTGGTTACTCATAGCAGCAGCCTTACACTTCCTTGACTTGCTGAGTTAACTCCTTCTTGATGTAGTGTAACTTCATGTAGTGTGACTTCATACCCTGTTGTGCTTTACTGATGCTGGTTCTTTAGATACGCCAATACCAACATGCAACCCTTTGAATAACTTCAGACCAGGTTCAGAACAGTTAATGTAACTTTGCTGAAGAGGCTTCAACATTACAATTCAATATGAACAAGTCCAATCCCTAATCCTATCTCCAGTTGTGTAGCTGTCCAGGCATGAGTTGGTAGTCCATGCAGGCAGTTTCCATAGCTTGGAAGTCCTCTGGAACCCCAATGCCTTCAGTGGACTGCAAGGCATAGCAGTCCTTCTCAGGAGTCAAGCCAAGAGTGGGAAAATTGGTCCAGGACCTTAGCCTTCAACCTATATTCTACACATTTAGGAGTAATTTATTCTTAAAGCTGAACCCCAGGCACAAATATTTTAATTTAATAATATTCCTCTATAGTTTCAAAGGATTTAAATCCACTTTGTGTGTATCCAACTCCTTCGCAGGCCCAGGTATTGCCTTGTAAAACTGGAAATTACATCACATTATCACTATGCTGTACATAGCCTTTGCAGATTGCAGAGCTGTAGTAGGAGGAGGCAGAGACAAGACCAGTCACCCTACACAAAAAGAGAAATCGGCAGTGACCAGTCTACAGTATAGTGCAGGAAGCTTTCCAACCGGATTTTTGCACAGATCTGGAAGAAATATGCAAAGCACATCAAGATTCAAGTAAGAATACCCATGCATCTTCTATTTAGACAATATTTGTTGAATACAGAGTTCATTTTATGTTCTAAAGTTTGGGAGATATGTTGTTTAGGAAAAAGACAGGCAGTATTGTTTTATGTCTAGGACAGAAGAACTCTGATAAGTGCTCTTTATGTCTAAACTGGCAACATAACACTAATGCTATTTCAGAAAATGATGCATCTCTTCAGCTATGAGTGGCCACTTCTCCTTCTCAGTGTTTCATAACAGACAGTGGTGGTGAAGTGCACAGACAGAGCACAGCTCAAAAAGAATTCTAATTATATTAATGTGTAAACACAAAATAATTCTGGGTTACTGGTTTAGGAGGCTATTATTTGCATATTAACGACCCTCCTAGCTTCTATTAGCAATTACAGGTGTAGCACTTACCCTCAAAGGAGCCGCTGATGTTTTGGTCTACTGACTCTGGATGTCAACGACTTTTCCGGCAATGCCACACCTTCTGACACACTAAGGTTGAAGGGGGAAATATTTATTTGTGCAATACACGTTAAATCAATAACCAACAATAAAGAAAAACACAGTGAGCACTTATGACAGTTCTTTAACAGGTACAAAATAGGTGTAACTCAAAAAAGTAACAGGATGACCAATTTCTCTACTGTCAAGTCCTATGCTAAGAGGAACCCTAATAACGGATCAATGCAAAAAATAGATATCTGTAAGTTTCTGTCAAACCTCCTACTACTGGCCAGTGCATTGGAGTATGTTGGGGCCTGAATTTCCAGTGTTGGAGCACTCAAATTGTGCGAACCCCACAAAAGTGGGCATAGGTGTCCAAAAAGTATCCCAAACAAGTAATACTGTTCCCTAAAATAGTGGATAGAAGTTTGTGGCCAGCAGCCTCTCAACATTGATTTAGATGAGGACTCACCTCCTCCTGCCTTCTGCCCAGATGCAGCAATGCCAACTGCGAATCAAACTCAATGATGATCTTTCTCCTGACAGACCTGGACTGAATGATGGCACTGATCTGTGGACGTGCCAGCAATACCAGACTCAATGACCATGATCATCCATGGACCTGGTGATTGAGCCTCTTTGCTTTTCCAACACACAGTGAATCAGCCAATAGACAGTCTGCTTCACTGTGTACTCGACACTGTTCTCCACATGACTGCCTCAAGCTCAGGAACTACACTGCTCAAAAAAATTAAAGGAAAACTTTTTAATCAGAGAATAATCTATTAACCCCTTGACGCCAACGTAACACAAATATGCGACCTCACAGAACTGGGATTTTTTTCCTTGGGGCCGCATATTTGCGTACCTGTCTTTCTGCTGGGAGCTCACCACACAGCGCGCTCCCAGCACAAAGACCACAGTGTCACTAAGAGCCTAACGATCAGGACCTGGGACTCCTGATTCGGGGTCACATGACCACTGTGATAGCTTTTGATTGGCTATCACAGTGATCAGTCACTGTACAGCCCGGCCCCCCTTTTTTTTTCGCTCTCTATGAATGGAGGAGAGAGATACATTCTATCTCTCTAACTCCTGGCATAGAGGGGAAAAAAAATGTTTGCAGAAAAAAAAAAAAAGAAAAAGAAATATTAAGAAAAAAATAAAAAATAATTGACCTAGTTCAGTGCCAGGTAAGTGTTTGGGTCAGGGTCAAAGTCAAAAGATCAGGGTTTAAAAAAAAAATTTGTGGCAGTGTCAGTGTGTTTTAGGTAAAAAAAACAAACAAAATGTGCACTCGTTTCTGGGCTGTACTACGGGTACAAAGAACAAATAACATACACATATATGGTATCACTGCGATTGTCAAGAGCTGCAAAATTTATTTTGGGTTGCTCTTTGATGTTAGGGTATGGTAGTAACAAGAAACATAGCTAAATTAAAAAAATGATTTTTTTTTTGACTATTTTGGACCAGTTTTCCTTTGATAATAAAAACAAAAACATGAGATATCCATTACCATTTACCACCAAATGAAAGCCCAATTTATCCTGAAAAAACAAGGTATAATTCACCTGGATATACAAAGTAGAAGTGATGATATGTACAGCTTTAACACATGTCAACATTGCAAAATTGTGCTTAGGCATTTAGATTTGTTTTACCCTTAGGCGTGAAGGGGTTAAACTCCTGGGATATTGATCTGGTCAGTTAAGTAGCAGAGGGGGTTGTTAATCAGTTTCAGCTGCTTTGGTATTAGTAAAATTAACAACAGGTGCACTAGATGGGCAACAATGAAAAAAAAACCCAAAATAGGAATGGCTTTACGGGTGGAGACCACTGACATTTTTTTCCCTACTCATCTTTTTTTACTGTTTTTCACTAGTTTTGCATTTGACCAGGGTCAGTGTCACTACTGGTAGCATGAGGCGATATCTGGACCCTACAGAGGTTGCGCAGGCATTCCAACTCCTCCAGGATGGCACATCAATACGTGCCATTGCCAGAAGGTTTGCTGTGTCTCACAGGTCCTTAACCTATCAGCAGGACCAGTAACTGCTCCTTTGTGCAAGGAGGAACAAGATGAGCAATGCCAGAGCTCTCCAGCAGGCCACTGGTGTGAATGTCTCTGACCAAACAATCAGAAACAGACCTCATGAGGATGGTCTGAGGGCTTGATGTCCTCTAGTGGGCTCTGTGCTCACTGCCCGGCACCATAGAGCTCGATTGGCATTTGCCATTGAACACCAGAATTGGCAGGTCTGCCACTGGTGCCTTGTGCTTTTTACAGATGAGAACAGGTTCACCCTGACCACATGTGACATAGCTACATAGTTAGTCTGACTGAAAAAAGACAAAAGGCCATCCAGTTCAACCATTAAAAATAAAAAAAAATGTTATAATCCTACACCCACAGTTGATCCAGTGGAAGGCAAAAAAAAACCCAGCAAAGCATGATACAATTTGCTCCTGCAGAGGAAAAAAATCCTTCCTGATCCCCCGAGAGGCAATCGGATATTCCCTGGATCCAGTTATATTCTGTGTATCCAAGAAAGAATCCAGGCCTTTTTTAAAGCAATCCACTGAACTGGCCAGAACCAACTCTTGAGGGAGTCTATTCCACATTTTCACAACTCTTACTGTGAAGAAACCTTTCCCTGTTTGGAGATTAAATTTCTTCTCCTCCAGACGTAAAGAATGACCCCTTGTCCTCTGTGATGACCTCAGGATGAATGGCTCTACACCGAGTTCACTATATGAACCACTGATGTATTTATACATGTTGATCATATTCCCCCTTAATCACCTCTTCTCAAGAGATAATAAATTCAGTTCCTCTAATCTTTCCTCATAGCTGAGCTCCTCCATGCCTTGTATCAGTTTGGTTGCCCTTCTCTGTACTTTCTCCAGTTCCCCAATGTTCTTTTTGTGAATTGGTGCCCATACTGTTCAACAGCTAAAAAGTTTTGGGCATAAAATTAGCTAATCTTACATAATTTTGGGGTGCTGAAAACGAAAATGACCCTAAAAAATGTTGATTGGCTCTAGTTTCCATGATATATTCACCCATCTAATGACATAAGCCATTCAAAATTATGATGCAACTTCAGCTGCATATTGCGCAATTGATACTGGTGACCAATAGAAATTGCATGTATACTGAGATGATGCAATATTAGCCTTTAATTGCATCACTTCACTGCATAAAAGCTGCAGTATCTGTAGCTGATTGTAGTTCGACAGAGTCTTTACATTTCGTTTTATGCTTATATAGGCTACTCGGTAATGCCTTGAACTTGTGTGAATAAAGCAGATAATTTCTGCAATATCTGCGGTGAAATAACTTTTATCTCACAAAAAAGGAGGATAACAGGAATGATTAAGAAAGCCTACAACTTGTATTTTGGCTGCAAGATAGGAGACCAGGACAAGAGCTGGGCACCACATATATGCTGCAATTCTTGTGGGACGGCACTGGAGCAATGGTTGAATGGAAAAAAGGCATCTA
Source organism: Staurois parvus (assembly GCF_062004578.1). Classification (NCBI taxonomy): domain Eukaryota; kingdom Metazoa; phylum Chordata; class Amphibia; order Anura; family Ranidae; genus Staurois; species Staurois parvus. The sequence continues at coordinate 121,092 of NW_028317937.1, read as the reverse complement.
TGCCTTTCGCTGTGCCAATGATTTGGAGAGAGCCAACAGATCATGTTAGTAATTGTTACTTTTGTATGGTGCCTCCAATTGTAAAAGGGCTAAATAAGAAGAAAAAGTTATCTGTGCACTATCCAAATATTCCATCGGCAATACGTCCAGTTCCTCATGGAGAGGGGCTACCAATTCCTAAAGCACCAGAATCCTTCGTGGTTGAGTCAAGTGAGGAAGAACCTGAAGCGTGTAGTCACGTGCAGTTGTAAGAGATAGCCCTTTCCTCGAATACAAGAGAAAAGCCAAGAGAAGCAAAACCGACACAAACTGAAGACAAAACTAGTGAGAATCCTAAGTATTAAAATGATTCAACTTAGCTTATGGCTATAATTTTTCTTGGTAATCCTATGCAATATATTATGCCATTTAGGCTTTGTTATGTAGTCAATATCACTTGCTTTATATTTGTGGAAAGACATCTATCTATATAATTATTGTGCATTATGTAGTCATTACGCCTATAGTAGAAAACATTCCGTTTACAGAAAAACTAGAGCCAATTGACAAATTTCATTGTTATATTTGAACTCAGAATGTGAAATTCATTAAGAAATGGATCCTTTTGTTTCCAAAACTGGCAAAAAATAAAAATTTGTTGAACAATTGAACTGCATATTCCAGATGAGGTATTATTAATGATTTGTACAGGGGTAATATGATATCTCTCTCTCTCTCTGGAGTCTATACCTCTTTTAATACAAGAGAGGATTTTGCTCGCTTTAAAAACTGCAGCTTGGCATTGCATGCCATTCTTAAGCTTGTGATCTACCAGAACCCCCAGATCCTTCTCCACCATTGATTCCCCCAGTTGTACCCCCCCTAGTATGTATGATGCATGCATATTCTTAACCCCCAAGTGCATAACCTCACATTTATCAACAATAAACCTCATTTGCCACATAGTTGCCCAATTAAACAGTGCATTGAGGTCAGTTTGTAAATTGGAGACATCCTGTAAGGACGTTATTCCACTGCACAGCTTGCTGTCATCTGCAAAGACTGAAATGGGGTTTTTAATCCCAGACCCTATATCGTTTATAAATATATAAAAAAAGTAAGGGTCCCAGCACTGAACCTTGGGGTACACCACTGACAACCCTAGACCATTCAGACTATGAATCATTAGCCACTAATCTCTGAATACGATCTTTTAGCCAGTTTTCTATCCATTTACATACAGATTTTTGCAAGCCTGTAGACTTTACCTTACACATTAGCCGTGTGTGGGGAACTTTGTCAAACCCTTTTGCAAAATCCAAGTACAGTATCCAAGTATCAAAGCAAAATCCAAGTCCACCGCCACCTTTCTGTCCAAGGTTTCGCTCACCTCATAAAAAGAAACCAGATTTGTTTGACAACTTCTGTCTTTCATGAGTCCATGCTGTTCGTTTAAAATATTTTTTTCCAGCAAGAACTCATCTATGTGGTCTTTTATTAAACTCTCCAGTATCTTCCTAACTATAGATGTTAAACTAGCAGGTCTATAATTACTTGGTAAATATTTTTAAATATTGGCACCACATTGGCCTAATGCCAATCCAGTGGTACTATGCCAGTCATTAAAGAGTCCCTAAAAATTAGAAACAATGGCTTTGAAATTACAGAGCTCAGTTCTTTAAGGACCCGTGGGTGTATGCCATCCAGTCCAGGTGCTTTATTCAGTCTAAATATTTCCGCACCATATCAATTGTGAGCCAGTGTGGATCATCTGGAGCTGTGTCAATACCATGCCCATTATGTACAAGAGCTCCCCCATGCTACTTTGTATACACAGAGCTGAAGAAGGCATTTCATACATTTGCCTTCTCTTTGTCCCCAGTCACCCACTCTAGATTATTTTGTAAAGGGCCTACATGCTCAGATTGGACCTTTTTACTACTAATATATTTGAAGAATTTTTGGGGGGTTGGACCTGCTATCTTTTGCAATCTGTCATTCGTTTTCAATTTTTGCAGCCTTTATTTCCTTCTTGCATATTCTGTTATATTCTTTGTAATGTTTAAACGATGATGATAGCATTCCTTCATTTTTTTTATTTAATAAAAGCTATTTTCTTATTATCCATAGCTTTTTTAACTTTGGCCATAAGCCACATTGGTTTGATTTCTAGCCTTTTAAACTTGTTGCCCATGGGAATATATTTTGCAGTGTGTTCACATATAGTCTTTGAAGAACTCCCATTTTTGTGTTGTGTTCATTGAACAGCTCTCAGCCTTGGAAAATTAGCTCTCTTAAATTGAGTGTTTTTATTTTTCCCGTATATTGCTGTTTACAGCTAACAATAAATGAAATCATATTATGGTCACTGCTACCCAGATGTTCTTTTAAATGTACATTCGTAGTAAGCTCTGCAGGGTTTGAGATTACCAGGTCCAGCAGAGCATCATTCCTAGTTGGGGCCTCTATGAACTGTACCATAAAATTGCCCTTGTCAGAAACCCGGATATGACCAGAAATGTGTGGACTGACACAGGGAATCGCAGGCTTCAGGAGTGATGTAAAATATAATTTAATGTGAGCTACCACAGTGTATAACAACATACAGTGCAAACAAACCCAAACAATCAAAACCCTTCACCCAATATACAGTTGCAAGAAAAAGTATGTGAATTGGGATTACGTGGAGTTGTGCATGAATTGGGCATAAAATGTGCTCTGAACGTCATCTAAGTCACAACAATAGAAGAACACAGTCTGCTGAACATAATACTACACAAACATTAGATGTTGCCATGGTTTAATTGCACATAACATGTAAACATTCACAGTGCAGGGAGGAAAAAGTATGTGAGGCCCTAGCTTAATGACTTCTCCCAGAGCTAATTGGAGCCAGGAGTGAGCCAACCTTGACTCCAATCAGTGTGATGATATTGGATGTGTTGCTGACAGCTGTCCTGCTCTTAAAAAACACACACCTGTTTTGGGTTTACTGGTTTCAAGAAGCACTGTCTGATGTGAACCATGCCTCGCAGAAAAGAGCTCTCAGAAGACCTACGATCAAGAATTGTTGACTTGCATGAAGCTGGAAAGGGTTACAAAAGTATCTCCAAAAGCCTGGATGTTCATGTGTCCACGGTAAGACAGACTGTCTACAAATGGAGAAAGTTTAGCACTGTTGCTACTCTCCCTAGGCGTGGTCGTCCTGTAAAAATGACTGCAAGAGCACAGCACAGAATTCTGCATGAGGTAAAGAAGAATCCCAGAGTGTCAGCTAAAGACCTACAGAAATCTCTGGCACATGCTAACATTTTTGTTGACACATCTACAATAAGGAAAACATTAAACAAGAATGGAGTACATGGGAGGACACCATGGAGGAAGCCATTGCTGTCCAAAAAGAATATTGCAGCACGTTTGAAGTTTGCAAAAGAGCACCTGGATGTTCCACAGCACTACTGGCAAAATATACTGTGGACAGATGAAACCAAGATTGAGTTGTTTGGGAAGAACACACAACACTATGTGTGGAGAAAAAAAAGGCACAGCACACCAACATCAAAACCTCATCCCCACTGTAAAACATGGCGGAGGGAGCATCATGGTTTGGGGCTGCTTTGCTGCCTTAGGGCCTGGACGGATTGTTGTCATTGATGGGAAAATGAATTCCAGAGTTTATCAAGACATTTTGCAGGAAAACGTACGACCATCTGTCCGCCAACTGAAGCTCCGCAGAGGATGGGTGATGCAACAGGACAAGGACCCAAAGCATACAAGTAATTCAACAAAACAATGGCTGCAACAGCACAGAATACGCCTTCTGGAGTGGCCCAGTCAGAGTCCTGACCTCAACCCGATCGAAATGCTGTGGCATGACCTTAAGAGAGCGATTCACACCAGACATCCCAAGAATATTGCTACACTGAAACAGTTTTGTGAAGAGGAGTGGTCCAAAATTACTCCAGATCGTTGTGCAGGTCTGATCTGCAACTACAGGAAATGTTTGGTTGAGGTTATTGCTGCCAAAGGAGGGTCAACCAGTTATTAAGTCCAAAGGTTCACATACTTTTTCCTCCCTGCATTGTGAATGTTTACATGTTATGTGCAATTAAACCATGGCAACATCTAATGTTTGTGTAGTATTATGTTCAGCAGACTGTGTTCTTCTATTGTTGTGACTTAGATGACGTTCAGAGCACATTTTATGCCCAATTCATGCAAAACTCCACGTAATCCCAAGGGGTTCACATACGTTTTCTTGCAACTGTATGTATGTACAGCAATCCAGTGTAGAGGAAGACAGGACACATTACAAGTAGCAGGTAGCAGAGGCTCAAGGGAACAATACACCAAGGCACTGATTGCAGGCCTGGTTACTGCTTAAATACACCTCCTGCAATCAGCCTCAGGTGATGGCTTCATTGCAGGAGGTGAGATCCTGACTGTTGAAAAGCACCCGCTGGCAAGAACTGGTACTGCAGCCCATCAGCACCACCAGTGGTGAGTCCTTTCCTGACAGTACCCCCCCTTTAAGGAGCGGCCTCAGGATGCTCCAAACAGTCCTTAGTGGGCAAAATGTTCCACCGCCTGGGTCAGGTAACTGGCTGGATATCCCACTGCCGGAGTCAAGTGGCTGGCTGGGTTTCCTGCTGGTAGACTTCTCTTTATGTAGGAGAACACCAGAAGGTAGGTTGCTGGACACAGGATCTCCAGGAGCAGGCTGGGAATCAGGTATTGGCCAGTTTAGCTGGACATCAGGGGCTGGCACATCAGGCTGGGCAGCGAGCGGAGGCACATCAGGCTGGGCAGCGAGCGGAGGCACATCAGGCCGGGCAGCGAGCGGAGGCACATCAGGCCGGGCAGCGAGCGGAGGCACATCAGGCCGGGCAGCGAAAGGAGGCACATCAGGCCGGGCAGCAGGCACTGGGTCATCAGGCTGGGCAGCAGGCACCGGGTCATCAGGCTGGGCAGCAGGCACATCAGGCTGGGCAGCAGGCACCGGGTTATCAGGCTGGGCAGCAGGCACATCAGGCTGGGCAGCAGGCACCGGGTCATCAGGCTGGGCAGCAGGCACCGGGTCATCAGGCTGGGCAGCAGGCACCGGGTCATCAGGCTGGGCAGCAGGCACATCAGGTTGAGCAGCGGGTACATCAGGCTGGGCACATCAGGCTGGGCAGCGGGCACATCAGGCTGGGCAGCGGGCACCGGGTCATCAGGCTGGGCAGCGAGCAGAGGCACATCAGGCTGGGCAGCGAGCAGAGGCACATCAGGCTGGGCAGCGAGCAGAGGCACATCAGGCTGGGCAGCGAGCACCGGGTCCTCAGGCTGGATAGCGGGCACTGGGTCATCAGGCTGGACAGCAGGCATAGGGGCATCAGGCTGGATAGCAGGCATCGGGGCATCAGGCTGGATAGCGGGCAGCAGGGCATCAGGCTGGTTAACGGGCAGCAGGGCATCAGGCTGGATAGCGGACATCAAGGCATCAGGCTGGATAGCAGGAATCAAGGCATCAGGCTGGATAACAGACATCGGGGCATCAGGCTGGATAACAGACATCGGGGCATCAGGCTAAATAGAAGGCATCAGGCTGGATAACGGACATCGGGGCATCAGGCTGGATAGCAGGCATCGGAGCATCAGGCTGGATAGCAGGCATCGGGGCATCATGGGGGATAGCAGGCATCGGGGCATCAGGCAGGATAACAGAAGGCGGGTTCTCAGACCGCAGGTTGGCCGATTTGGATACTGGCAGGATGGTACTGGTTGGAAAGAATTTTCGCTTCTTCTTGGGCTTAGTTACTGAACCACTGCAAGTGAATGCAGGGCTGTAAACGGAGGGAGCAGCTGAAGACAGAGAAGAGCTGACGGATGGAACAGAGAAGGAAGCAGATGCTACAGAGGACTTCTTTACAGGGTTACAGGCAGGATAGGTGCAGCGAGTGGGAACAGGGTACTGACATGTGGTTGATAGCTGGGTACACTGGGCTGTAACTGGGGGTGCTGTGGGGAATGGAGGCAGAAAGCTCTGAGAAAATGAATGATTAGAAGCAGGACTGGGTTCTTGCAGGCTGACTGAGGCTGGGTGTAACAAATCTGACCATGTCTGTAGTACTGGTTGAACAAAGCTCAGGCTTACACATAGACTGTCTGACCAAAGACTGCACTGTGTTTATACAATCCACTAGCACATGTTGTGAACATGCTGAATAATGCTCCAAGAAGCAATCCGGATCATCCTCCAACAACCATACCAGTGACTCTACTTGATCTGTACTGAATGACGGAGAAAAGTCATCCATGCTTTCAGGGGTACTGGACAGAGCCAATTCAGCACAAGCCTGGATCAATGGCTGCACCTCAGAAAACACCCTGCCCTGATCAACTAAAGAATGAGCAACCTGCATGCACTCTAGCAGCTGATCCCTGGCATACTCCTTCAGTATCTGATAGCAGTATTCCCTGTCTTCTATTGCTAGCAGAGGCAAGAACACAACCTCCTCAGGATGCATCCTTCACAAACAACAAGCCAAGATGGCTTCCCTGTGCAGCCACTTCTGGTCAGGACTGGCCTTGGTGTTATGTCAGAAACCCAGATATGACCAGAAATGTGTGGACTGACACATCGCAGGCTTCAGGTGTGATGTAAAATATAATTTAATGTGAGCTACCACAGTGTATAACAACATACAGTGCAAACAAACCCAAACAATCAAAACCCTTCACCCAATATATGTATGTACAGCAATCCAGCATAGAGGAAGACAGGACACAGAGCATGTAGCAAAGGCTCAAGGGAACAATACACCAAGGCACTGATTGCAGGCCTGGTTACTGCTTAAATTCACCTCCTGCAATCAGCCTCAGGTGATGGCTTGATTGCAGGAGGTGAGATCCTGGCTGCTGAAAAGCACCCGCTGGCAAGAACTGGTACTGCAGCCCATCAGCACCACCAGCGGTGAGTCCTTTCCTGACTCTGTGTGGAGAGGTTGTGTGGAAGGCTGCTCTGCTGAGCTCCAGGAAGGCCCGAGAAGCCTGGGGCTAAAGTGCCCTGCTCAAGCCCAGGGAGGATGGCGGATCCTGGGCCTGTGTCCAGCGGTGGGAGACCCCCGGAGGGGCCTAGTATCGGTCCTGGCTTCCCATCTGTAGAGGACCTGGGAACAGCCCCAAAGAAGGGGGAAGGATACGCGGAGTATAGAGACCGGGTAGCTGCCCGGATAAAGACAGTGGAGAAAGAGGAGGCCAAGCTGGCTAAGTTGAACATGGAGCTCAAGAAGATGAGCACCAGTTACAGTTGTGTCCAAAATTATTCAACCCCCAATGCTGTAAAGGGGTTTAGGGACTATAGTGTACATTTGGAATTGTATTCAGAATCAAATCCTACAAGGACGTTGTAACTACCCAAATGCAACTAAAATGACATCAATTGTTTATGTAATACAGTAGTAAATGGTTCTTATGTGGTTTCTTCATTGCCACAATTATTCAACCCCTTAAAGACTACCACTCTGAAGAACAGAGGTTCATACAGGTGCTTTCCATCAGGTATTGAAAACACCTGTGGATGTCACCGAGCAGCAATCAAGCATAATAAGCACCAATTAGGCAGCTTTAAAATGACTGTGATACTCAGCTCCTTCTAGACATTTACTGGTGTGGTTACAAACATGGTGAAGGCAAGAGAATGGTCCAGGAAGACAAGAGAAGAGGTGATTTCTCTTCACAGGAAGGGCAATGGCTATAAGAAGATTGCAAAGATGTTAAACATACCAAGAGACACCTTAGGAAGCATCATTCGCAAATTCAAGGCAAAGGGCACTGTTGAAACGCTACCTGGTCGTGGCAGAAAGAAGATGCTGACTTCGACTGCTGTGCGCTACCTGAAGCGTAGAGTGGAGAGAAGTCCCCGTGTGACTGCTGAGGAACTGAGAAAAGATTTGTCAGATGTGGGTACAGAAGTTTCAGCCCAGACAATAAGACGCACACTGCGTAATGAAGGCCTCCGTGCCAGAACTCCCAGGCGTACCCCCTTGCTGTCTCCAAAGAATAAGAAGAGTCGACTGCAGTATGCCAAAAGCCATGTGGACAAACCACAAAAGTTGTGGGATAGTGTTCTGTGGACTGATGAAACAAAATTAGAACTGTTTGGGCCCATGGATCAACGCTATGTTTGGAGGAGGAAGAACAAGGCCTATGATGAAAAGAACACCTTGCCTACTGTGAAGCATGGTGGAGGGTCAATCATGCTTTGGGGCTGTTTTGCTTCTGCAGGTACAGGGAAGCTTCAGCGTGTGCAAGGTACCATGAATTCTCTTCAGTACCAGGAGATATTGGATGGAAACGTGATGCAGTCCGTCACACACCTGAGGCTTGGGAGACGTTGGACCTTTCAACAGGACAATGATCCCAAGCATACCTCCAAGTCCACTAGAGCATGGTTGCAGAGGAAAGGCTGGAACATTTTGGAGTGGCCATCGCAGTCACCAGACTTAAATCCGATTGAGAACCTCTGGTGGGACTTAAAGAAAGCAGTTGCAGTGCGCAAGCCTAAGAATGTGACTGAACTGGAGGCCTTTGCCCATGAAGAATGGGCGAAGATACCCGTAGATCGCTGCAAGACACTTGTGTCAAGCTATGCTTCACGTTTAAAAGCTGTTATAACTGTAAAAGGATGCTGTACTAAGTACTAAGATTGAATGTCACTTGGGGGTTGAATAAAACTGATAATGCTGTGAGCACAGAAAAGACATTTGTGGTTATTTCATTATAACTGTTATGTTATATTTGTCTGACCTACAAGTGCCTCTTTAATGTAAATGTAAGCAAGATGACTGAATGATCAAAAGCAATGTCAAACTGGCCAAAACACTCAATTTCAGTGGGGGTTGAATAATTTTGGACACAACTGTACAGTCAGGTCTGGAGCTCAAAAAGACAGGCCTAGAAGCCTGGTTTGGAGGCCTCCAAGGGAAGTATGTGGCGGCCCTCAAGAAAAGGAGCGGAGTCTTGAGGGAGAAATATGCAAATGATAGCCGCTTCAAAGCAGCTAGGAGCAAGTCTGTGGCGGCTGCAAGAGGGCCTGTGGATGAGGTCTCCTTCATGGAGGAGCTGTCGGATGCATTAGTGATGGGAGGTGAGCCGGTGCAGGGGCTGACTGAGCCCGCTGCATCGATTTCGGAAGTGGCGCCGGCCAATATGAAGGACGCCGCGGCCATGTGTTAGTCAAGCTCCCTCCCCCTCGGGCAGCAGAGCACGGATAGGGGAACGCAAGTGGAGGAGGCAGACACCGCAGGAAAGCTCAGTTTTGTCCAGGAAATGGAGCTGGTGTTGAGATGTGACCTTTTCCAGTTCACTTCTGAGGATTCTGGAAGTGATGAAGAGAATATGCCGCGTAAGCCGGCTAAACCGGTGAAGAAGGATCGGGCGGTCTTCGTCCAACTGAAGAGGATCCCCAGCTCCCTGGGGAGCTCCGTGTTAGTGAAGGATGGCGTGCTGATGGCTGAAGGTGTGCTGCAGGACTCTGCAAAGTCTGGCGGTGACGTGCCAATGGACATCCCTGCTGGTAACATGTCTGGGGCTATACCTATAGTGCAGGCTCCTCCTGCAGTGCAGGGATCGGGTGGTCCGGGTTCCTCTGTCCCCCTGATGCAGGCTCCTGTTAGCTCCACCCCCTTGAAGGCTGTGGAAGGTGTTGGGGTTGTGTCTGTCCCATTGGGGTCCCCATCTGGTGGGCTGAGTTCCCAAACCCAAGTCCCTGCGGGCCAGGCACTGCTTAATTCCCCTGTAGTTGTTTCTGAGGAGCAGGTGCGGGTCCCCCAGGGCTCTGCTTTGTCCAGTCCCCCTTCTGGTAGTCCGGGTCCCCAGGTTCAGGGGTCTGACCTGGTGGTCCCTGGTCCTCAGGTTCAGGCTTCCTCTGTTGCCCTGGCTGTGGTCTTGCTCCCCCTGCTCCCCCTGTTGGGAGTGCCCCTGCAGTTTACCCGCTTTAAGCTACTCGGCGGTGGTTAGGGGTGGGCATGGCCGGCCAGGCCACTGCAAGCTAGGGCAGGCAACCTACCGACTTCTGCTGCCCGCAGAATTGTCGTCGAGTTAAAATGGACAGGGGAGGGCCCCCTTTAGGTCGGAGGGAAGTAATCGATTGTATTCTTGAGATGGGTTATAAAGCAACGGATCTGTTTGCTTTCATTGCCCCAGTAAGTACGGGTGAGTATGACGTGTCCTTTATGCGGCCAGACTTGCTAGATCTTTTTTGGCAAAGGTACGAGTCCATCTATGCCCGTAGCCCGAGGTGAGTTGGGCTGTCTGCAAAATTGTTATCTCGCCAGAACGTGGTAAAAAAATCACGGTTCTGGTGAGAAATGAGTTGATCCCCCCCTGCAGATATAGTGGTGTGGCCGGGGAGATATGGGGATGTTATGGCACCCCTGAGTAAAATTACGGATGAAAGGGGGATCTGGACAGGCGGGTGGACGACCACCGTCCGCTTGAAGGTGGAGGGGAATGTGCTCCAGCATATTCCTTTTTCAACCTTCCTTGGCAGGGATAGGTTAATTATTTTTTATCCTGGCCAACCACGGGTATGTCACCGGTGTGGTGCCAAGGGGCATTTTGCCACCACCTGTCCAGTGATGCGCTGCTCCTTGTGCCAGGAGATTGGGCACCTGGCTAAGGATTGCAGTGTAATAAGGTGCAACTTGTGTGGTTCTGTGGGGCATTCCTATAATTCATGTCCTGAAGCCCTCCATAACATCTCAGATAGGGAGCTAGTAGCTGAACTAGACAGGCTGGATGCCGAGGATGCGGCGGAGGAGGTAGTGAAGGCCACCCTGCCTTCTGAGGCAGGCCCTGGGGAGGTGGAAGAGGTTTCTGTGGTCCCTGAGGTTGCCCTGGTTGAGTCTACAAACCTAGTTAGGATTCCAGTAGTATCATCCGGGTTGTCCATCCCCCTTCAGAAGAAGGGAAAGAAATTGGTGGAGGCAGCCAAAGGGGCTGGGGTGTGGAGGTTACAGCTGGGCCTTCTGTGTCAATTCCCCCGGTTCTCTATCCCAGGGATCCCAGGCTCCTGTTCAGGGAGGTCAGGTGGAGGAAGGGTGGTCGACAGTTAAGAAGGGCAATAAGCCTGTCCTTTCCCCAGCAGAGTCGGTCTCCTCATTAGAGGTAGGGGATCTGGTTCTGGGGAACAAGTTTGGGACTCAGCCTGGGGAGGGGGAGGAGTCAGGTGATCCTACTTCCCCGATGGAGGATGAGGACGAGGGGGTCTCTGAAGAGGTCAAGGGACCCTTCCAAGAAAACCAAAAGGAAGGTTAAGAAGCGCCATTCTCAATTACCTTAATGGCAGTTCCCGCTCTGATAAAGGTGGCAACCATTAATGTTGCCAGCCTAAAATCTGTAAGTGCTAGAGAAACGGCCTTATTTTTGCTCAGCAGTATTGAAGTTGATGTTTTATTTTTGCTGGAGACCAGGTTGCCCAGCTTGGCTGATATACATCTGGCCAAGCGGGATGGTGGTCCATCTTTCTGGTCTCTTGCGGCCGAGCCTTACAGCGGAGTTGCGGTGCTTCTTACCGGTATGATAACGTGCCGGCGGGTAATTGAGGTGGAGATTGGAAGATGTCTGATCTTGGATGTCCTTGTGAGGGGACAGGAACTGCGCCTAATTAATATCTATGGACCGCAGTACAAATGGGACAGGAAATGTCTCTTCACAAGGATCAAGCCTTTCTTATTTACATCCCGGCTGGTGGTCTTTGGAGGTGACTTCAATACCATAACTAGGCCCAAGGACAGGAGGGGCTCCAATGACAGGCTTGGATATGATAGCGTCTTTTTGAATACAATAGTCAGGGAAGCAGGTCTCATGGATGCCTTGGTTAAGAGCAACCCGGACAGCACTGGTTTCACGTTTAGGAGAGGTAGCAGTCAGAGTAGGATAGACAGGTTTTTTTTAAAGAAGAACTCTGCCTTCTCGGCTCCTGAGTGTGGAGCGGTGGAGTTCTCTGATCACCTTATGCTTACTGTGACTTTGAATGTTTCAGACGCGCCACTGAGAGGGAAGTCCATCTAGAGAATGAATTTGTCTCTACTGGAAGACGAGGAGGTGAGACGATCTTTCGAGTTCTTTCAGGCTCAGGTGACGTTACTGGATTTTTGCAACAGTAAGTCAGAGTGGTGGGTGCTTGTCAAGTTGCAGATTGGCAGGTTTTTCAAGGCCATAGGGAAAAGAAAACAGCTTGATAGATACAACGCCTACCAACGGTTGCGGAAGAAGCTCGACCGCCTTGTCTCTAGCAGTGGAGATTCTGGGGCAATCTCAGAGGCTAAGCTTCTCCTCAGGAAGTTCCAATACGACCGGCACACCTCTTTGGTTCTGGAGAGGGACTATGGGAAATATCACTCGCCCGACCCTTTTCAGAACTGCAAACAGAGCGCAGCGGTTAAAATGGTCACTGCCTTAAGGGATAGTACGGGGTCCCTGACAAAATCCAGGTCAGGGATCCTGGAGGTCTCTAGGTCTTTTTATGAGAACTTACTGAGTGTGAAGAGCCTTGACCGGACAAGGATGTTGAGCTTTTTGGAATCTACACCAGGTCTGGAAGGTAATGTCCCGCTGGCAAGTTTGACAGGGGTAATTACAGCAGAAGAGGTGATCAAAGCTATTGACAGTCTGGTCATTAAAAAGACTCCTGGGCCAGATGGTTTGACAGCTGAGTTTTGTAAAACTTTTAAATCCAGCTTGGCACCCCATCTTGCAGAGGTTTATACCAGCTGTCTGGATGAGGGTTCTCTCCCTCCCTCCATGAGGCGATCTGCTGTAATTCTTTTGTCAAAAGGTAAGGATCCTTCGGCTATTGAGAATTGGCGCCCCGTTAGCCTTCTCAATGTCGATAGAAAGGTTCTGGCAAAGATCTTGTTCTGGCGCTTGTCGTCAGTGGCGGACGGTTTGCTTTCACGGCAGCAGCATTGCTTGATCCAGGGCAGAAGTACCTTTACAGCGGTGTTAGCTGTCCGGGAGGCTCTGGAGCGGTGTAAGGCTGAGGGCTGGGGGAAGTACTTGCTGGCTGTGGATCAGGCAAAGGCCTTCGATCGAGTCGATCATGAGTACCTTTGCCACCTCCTGGACCGGTATGGCCTAGAGGGGAGGTTTATTGGCTGGCTTAAGACACTGTATAGAGAGGCTGAAAGTTTCATGTTGGTGAATGGTTGGGTTGGGCGGCCTTTTGGGGTCAGATCTGGCGTGCGCCAGGGGTGCCCGCTGAGCCCCTTGCTCTATGCCTTCGCCATCGATCCCTTCGTCAGGAGGTTGGATGGTGAGGCGTTGGGTGGGGTGCCGGTGGGTGCTGCTGGGGGTCCCTCTCTGAAGGTTGTTGCTTACGCTGATGACGTTTCGGTCTTCATCTCCGGGACTGAGGAGGCGCAGGAGGTAGTCTCGGTGATGGATCAGTATTCTGAGGCGTCAGACTCCAAGGTCAACAAGGATAAGTGTGAAATTTTCTGGATGGGTAGGGATGGTGAGAACTTCTCACTCTCAGACACCTTCCCAGTGCCTCAGCGGAGTATAAAAGTCCTAGGCATCAATTTAGGTCATGCTGATTACAGCAAATCAAATCGGGAGGCTAGGCTGTCTGATGCCGAGGTCAAAGTGAGGTGCTGGAAGGGGTGGCGGCTCTCCTTAAGGGAAAGGGTTGACTTGATTAAGACTTTCTTGGTTCCCATCTTTTTATATGTCAGCTTTGTCTGTCTTTTGCCAGAATCGCTCTATACGAGGATCTACAGCTGCTTCTTTCAGATGTTATGGGGGAACAGGCTCAAGCGGGATGTAACTTACTTATCCAGGCGGGAGGGTGGCCTAGGTATGATCAACCCGATAGTTTTCTTTTCTCTGATGTTCATGGAACATAACTTTGGTAATATGCTGGCAGAGAGACCGCCTACATGGGTAGGGTTGTTCCGGATCTGGTTCAGACCCTTTCTGAGCTGTTGGGAGAGTGAAAAGCCTGCGGATCAAGCACGGAAAGCTCCCGGCTTATGTGGCCCCGAGCCTCAAGTTACTCCGGCAGTGGCATGTGATGGCGGAGGAGGCCAGATCTCTCCCTAGGAAACTCCTGGGTGAGAGGATTGTGGCAACCGCTTTCCATGCGCCGCTAGCCTTGAAAGATTGCCCAGGCCATATTATGAGGGAGGGTTTGCGCTTAATAAATCTGAAATTTAGGGACCAGGCCTGGCTTGCTTTCCATGGTAGGCTCTACGTGAGTTGTAACTTGAAGTATCCTCCGGATGACTGTGGTTGTCCGAGGTCGGAGTGTCTGGGTGAAGTGGAGACTATGGACCACTTCTTGCTTCAGTGCCCCTTTAACGTAGAGGTGTATAAAGAGGTGGGTGGGGCTCTGGGTGTGCCTTTCCTGCACCGCATGTCTTATGCGGAGTTGGTGTATGGAGCATTCAAAAGTCGTCTGGATTTTGATTTAGACACTTTGTTCTTAGTCAGTTTAGTAGTCCGTTACTACACGTGGAAAACACAGTGTCAGGTCTCCATCCGGCAGAAAGTCCTCCCCGTCCAGCTGGTGGTGTGTGGCATTCTTGGTGAGGTTGGGAAGATTCAGGGCCTTGAGAAAGAAAGGGTGGCGGCGAAAGGCTTGGACGGAGGCATGGAGGAACATCAGGCCTGTAGCTGCTGCCTGTTGATCTCGGGTGGTGGTATCTGTCCCTATTTTCCCCTTATCACCCCCCTAGATTTTGGAAGTATGTTTCTTTTGATGGAAGGCTGCAGGTACTGAAAAGTCAGTAAGCTTAGTTATTGTAAAGCCTTGTAGTGTTTGGCCATAAAGGCCATCTGTGGAGGATGGAAATTGTATATAGTTTGTGTCTTGGCCATAAAAGCCTGTTAAAAACAAAAATTATTTTTTTCTATTATGCTCTCTGGGCCATAAAGGCCGTGGTTTCCGTATTTCTTTTCCAGGTATGGACTTATCTGTTGCAGGCCATAAAGGCCTGGTTTTCTGTGTTTTTTCCAGGTATGGACTTTTGTGTTGTATGCCATAAAGGCTTCCTTTTCTTCCAGGAAGTTCCCGGACTTTTACGTTTTCTGCATGAAGGATATGCTTATGTTTATATTTATTTATTCATATTTATCGTTTGTATTTTTTATAAAAAAAATTAATGCTGGTTGATTTGTAAGCACAAACTACAAATAAAATATTTCCTTTCCTGACAGTCCCGTAGTAGGTTTAAAAATGTTTGCCCTTCCTGCAGTACCATTACTCCAGTCAATTTCCGAGTAGTTAAAATCACCCATTGTTATCACTGTCCCAGCCCTTGCAGCGCTTTTGATCTGTGCAAGGAGCTGAGTCTTCACCTCCTCATTAACTAGGTCCTCTTTCACACTCGCTCTGAGATCACTTCTCACATAGAGACAGACACCCCCATCTTTCCTATTTACCCTGTCTCTCCAAAAGAGAACATAACCAGGAATATTAATGGCCCAGTCATGCGAAGAATGAAGCCAAGATTCAGCAATACCAATTAAGTCATAGTTCTCTTCATGCCCCATATCTTCCAACTCACCTGCTTTGCTTGGCAGACTGCTGGCATTCGTGAACAAACACTTAAATTCATTGACACCTTGTGCACAGGTATTTTGCATATTTTTTATTTTCATACAAATGGTACCAATTCCACTGGTTGTTTGTAACGTGGTTGTTTGGAACCTTCTTATCATCTGCCATAGTCCTCCCCCCATCTTTCCTCATTCCACCCACCAATAAGTACTGACCCCTGTCTGATCTGTCTACCCCGTTATAATCTAATTTTCCCTCCCCCCTTGATCCTAGTTTAAATACTCCTCCAGCCGTCCCATAAAACTCTCCCCTAGCACAGCAGACCCCCTTCCATTTAGGTGCAAACCATCTCTAGCATATAGGTTGCACTCCAATGAAAAGTCAGCCCAGTGCTCTAGAAACCCAAATTCTTCCCTCTTCCACCAGGTCTTCAGCCATGCATTGAGTTCTCTAATCTCCCCGTCTTTCCCAAATTGCACATGGTACAGGTAATATTTCAGAGAATGTCACCTTGGAGGTCTTTCCCTTCAACTTAAAGCCTAGCTCTTTAAATTGATTCTTAGCCATGGAGGGAAGCACAGACCTCTACAGGTTAGACAATGGCACCCTGACTGACATTAGGTATCGGGATGAAATCCTTGGACCCATTGTCAGACCCTACACTGGTGCAGTGGGTCCTGGGTTCAGCCTGGAGCACGTAAATGCACGTAAATGCGGGATTCCCGCTGTCATCAGAATGTAAACAAAACAAATGGCGGTTTAACATTTTTATCCCCCCAATCCATAACAGGTGCACACGTGATGCTTGACTTCCAGGGGCTGAGAGCTCCGGTTTCCACTGATGGTAAATAAATAAATGGACAGGGTCACCTGATGATATATACAGTATATATATATATATATATATTGTGGGAACTTGCTTTAAAGTGGTAGAGCTTTTCAACGCACACAGCAACTTGTTTATTTTTTCAGGGCCTTTTTAGCCCACTTTTATTTAAACGAAAGTTCAAAACAGAAGTTTCCCCACACAGGGGTATTGATCATCCACAAAACAACGGTTCAGCCTCCTGGCTTACACTCAGCTTGCTGTCTGTCTCCTGCAGACTTCTTCCCAAAAATATGGCACTTGCACACCGCTGGCCTCTAGCACACAGCTAGTCTCTAGCAGCCCCTTGCTGCTTTTGGCTTCCTGTCTTCCAAGTGGAGCCCTCCTGACTCCTATCTGCCGGGGTGGAGCCCAGAACTCTGTTCCTGACTCTCTGAAAAGGCCTGCACACACCTGTGCAATCAGTCTCCTTGTCTATCCCAAAACCTGGTCCCAGGATTGGAGATTTCATCCCTCCCAGATCTCTTTGAAATCTCCAGGCTCCAGATCCCAAAACAGACCTTACAAACAAAGGAGGAAAGTGAAAAGCCACTTTCCTCCGTATCAAACACTTACCATGGAGCCCCTCAACCTGCCTAGTTGAGAATCCTGGGTGACAGATCGTCACACTGTCACAATATATACACACACACATATATCATCCATATATACTGTATATATTGGTTCAATAATGCCAGTCCAGCATGGACACACGCGTTTTCCCTTACTGTGGCATCTTGTGGTTTTTATGCAATTTTACTTTCCACTTCTGTGAGTATCCATTTGGCATATGTGTTTTGTGAACAATAAATTGTTGGTAATTCACTAGGAATTTGTGCCCTCCTGTTTGTTCTTTTTGCAGTTTGATCCACAGCTACAGGACAAGGACAGCATGAGTACCTCTACACCTCCAGGACCTATAAGGGAAAAGTCTGCTAGATGCAAGTTCTCGGCAAGTCTTCAGGGGAAAGTCTAATGCTTATCCAATCCCTTGTCCTGGGATCACATAGCTTAGCCAGTTGGGCTGCTAGTTTGTTCACTAAGGGAATCAAGAGCTCCTATAAGTTGTTGCTTTGCTGAAAATACACTCAGGGGACACAGAATTCCTAGGAGGAGATTTCTTTCCTAAAGATTGTTGTGGTTCCGGCTGGAACACAGGCAAATATCTATCATTTTACAGTGTGCTAGAGAAGGAAACTGTCCTAATTTTGTTAACCCCTTTACCCTATCCAAGTTAAATTCCATAATAAATCCTGAAAACCCAGTCCATGGACTGTTTCTTATGTCTGAAAAAATGCATGTTGCCTGGCTGTGCAGGAAATAAAGGGGACCCAAACCCAGCGGCTCTCAAGGGGGTAGCGCTACATGTGTGTGCTAGGCTTTGGGTCTAAAGCTTCCTCTTGTCCTGCTGGTGGGTATATCCAGAGGATGAAGTGCAGGAAGGTGATTAAACAGGTCAAACATTTTTCTGAAGAATGTCCTGGAGAGCTGGGTTGCAGCAGATGATCATTGGAAGGAATTTGTGGTGGCTCATCCAAGGGGTCCATGTGCTTTATCTGAAGCTGTTATACAGTCTGAATAGTACAGATTGCCAGTCTGGCTTATAGGTCCTTGTGGCGGAACCGTTGCACCTGGGCTTCCTCGTGCGGAGCGATGCGTCTCAGCCAATGGTCCCCTTTTCTGGCAAGTCTTCCAGCGCTCTGCCAAGGCAGGTATTAGAGCTCAAAACCAATCCTTCCCTGCTATCCCAAACCACGAGTCGGAACTTTTGTGTAGGGTGAAATGAATCAATCCTTATTAAACACAGTTCAGTATATACAGCATCACCCCCACCAGACAGCCTGGCACCGGGTTTTCCCCACCCACAACAAAACCCTACAACCTAACAATACAGTATGAACTCTATAGAAATGAAAGACTACAAGGTCACATTTCCCTAAACAAACAGTGTAGAATGTCTGTCTTCATAACAACTGCTAAACATATACAGCTTTACAAAGGGGAGAAAACTGAAACAGAAAGGGCAAAATGTTATCACAAAGGGACGGTTCGTCACAGTCATTTCTCTGTGTTGACTGTGAGTGGTGAGACAGTGTCATCATTTTTGTCTTTTTGGGTATCCTATGCCCTACCCCCTATCTCTCTGGAATTATGCCCCTTTAAAAAAAAAAGCTCTGCTAAACTGTCTTAAAGTGATTGAAGATCAATTTCTTCCAGCCCACAATAAGTCAAGGATTTCACCCTGAAGTGAAATGCTAGCCCATCAAGCCACCTGGCGGTCCCTCACTGACTTCAAGGGGTTAGATGGTGTTACATTTTTGGGTATTCCAATGTTGAAAGGAATTATCTGCCCCTGGCATCCACTTTAACACAAAATTAAAGCATATCTCAACTCAAAAACAAAAACTTAATTTAAACTCTTGCGAACCACCTACTGCAGTTTTACTGTGGCAGAGTGGCCCTGCTGCACCAAATCACGTACAGTACATGTACGTCATCTTGCATTCCTGGGTATGGGGCGCATCATCAGCATGGGACATCAGCATCAGCATGGGACAGCACGTCATTCGCTACAGCACAAGCCAATCACTAAGTCCCGGCCAGTGATTTATGGCCAGGACCTGCAAATCGGCTTAGTGAATGACAGTTCAGAGACCTGCTGTTTCTCCCTCTCTTTTGGAGTGCAAAGGATTTGTGAAGCAGTAAACATTTGCATATTAAATATTAAAATAATCTGAAAGTTTATGTATCACTTTAAAGGGTGATATAGTCTTTTAAATATATTTTCTTAAAGTGGTTGTTAAGGCTGAAGGTTTTTTTACCTTCTTGCATTCTATGTATGAAAGTAAAAATCCTTCTGTGTGCTGCCTCCCCCCCCCCAATACTCACCTAAACCTTCTCTCAATCCAGTGATGTGCATGGGAGCCTTGGCTGTAACGGGTCACTCTCTCCTCATTGGCTGAGACATAGCAGCGGTAACTATTGGCTCCAACTGCTGTCTATCACAGCCAGTGACCCACTGAGGAGATTGAGGGGGGACACGGAGAAGCAGGGGCTCTACGTGTCATATGGACGGTAGTGAGCATGTACCAGTGCCCCCATAGCACTTGCTACTGGAGGCACTGGTCAAAGGGGAGGAGTCAGGAGCGCCGGCGGGGGACCCAAGAAGAGGCTCGGGGCTGTTCTGTGCAAAACCATTCTACAAAGAATGTTGTAGAATGGTACATGTTTGTTATTTAAAAAAATAAACCTTTAGAATCACTTTACCATGTATGTAAAGTTTTGTAGTTTTGGATAGAGTCCTGCCAAACCACTAGCAGTCCAGACATCCACTTCTCAGCCCTGCAGAAGGGGACAATTGCAGTACCCAAAATGCATTGGCTTTCCTTTGTTGACTGTTACATCTAATAAAGTCCATTCTAGATACTGACTAGTGGGTTGGCCCTCTGTCATTTCTTTGCTGAAATAAAAATCTTAAAGGGTTTTATCTTTCCCCTTAGAAAAGCATATGTATTTTTGGCTGTGTTGTTGTGGGAGAGTTTCCATAACATCTTGTCAGGTGCAATGTTGTCAGCAAAACAGAGGGTAGTTTTTCCTTTTAATGAAACGTAGGATAACAGTAAAACCATAATAGGTGTTCTAACCCTTCCCCACTATATCCTAAAGTAGGACAAAAAGTTTTGTCTGGACATGCTTTTAAATTATTTATTTTTCTGCCCCCCACAAAAATCAAATTTCCATTTTATTAAAAATGTGTAAATATATTTTACAACAGTATACAGTATATACAACATGCAGGCAACAGATGTTGAGATCCAAAAACAGCTCTAGATGTGTGTTGCTTAAAGTGGTTGTAAACCCTCACATATACCAAGTGAATAGCCTCAGATGATACACAGAGATGAAACAAACCCTCCTACATAAGTTTTACTTCTCTATCTGCAGCCTTCTGTTTTGTATATTCTTCAAAAGTGCTGATTTTAGATAAAATCCTTCTGCATTTATCAGTAACACAGAGATAGGGGCAAGGAGCTATAGTTAGAGCTCTATGAGAGCTGATAGGAGGAAAGGGACACCCCGCCCCCAAACACAGCAAACAGGAATTATGTTGTGAATAGACATGCTGTCTGCTGAGTTCTCCCCCCTTTTTTGGGCGTTGCACGTCCCGCAAATTCCTTTGCGCAATTGCGGCACGTTTGTTGCTCAGAAAAACAGAAACGAATGGCATATGAACATGCGAATGCACGTTTTTACATTTTCACAGCACATTTTAAATCCCGGGCAGAATCACATCGATTCCACCTGCGAACTGAAATGCCTAAGTGTGAATGGAGCCTTAGCTCTTTGCAACCTGTGATAATGCCTCTCCTGTGGTCAACATGATCCAGCTAGGGACGATGCTACCACCAAAGGGGGGAGAGGCGGAGAGACAGCGGGCAGTACAGCAAGGGGCATCGGATCCCAGAATCTGACGGAAGGAGATAGTGGAAGGCCAGATCTGAAGGGAAGAGGCAGGGGAAGGTCAGATCTGAAGGGAGGAGGAAGAGAGACAGCAGACAATACAGCAGGGAGCATTGCCTCCCATAATTTGAGGGAAGGAGCATGCAGGACTTTTCGAACTGCAGCACAAACACTACACAAACACAACGCAGTGATGTGAAAAATATCATAGATATTAAATGCAAATAATTTTTGCTGCGCTTTCGTCCCGCTGGAAAGGTGTGTTCCAGTGCAGCAAAAGCACATCAGTGGGAAAGGGCAGACAATACAGCAGGGAGCATTGGCTCCCATAATTTGAGGGAAGGAGATAGTGGAAGGTCAGATCTGAAGGGAGGTGGAGGGGGAAGGCCAGATCCGAAGGGAGGAGGCAGGTGTGTGCACCAAGGGACAGTAGGGCACTGTTTACATCCCCACTGATTGTTAAGAGAGACGGCATGTGCTGGCTCCTTAACAATCAGCTATTCACTGGTTGTTATGGACATCACTCCTTAACAACGAGAAAAGATGCATAGAAAAACGCACCCTGGGTGCGTTTTTGGTGCATTTTTGTTGTGGTTCCCATTGACTTCAATTGAAGGTGTATCTTTCATGTGCTTTTTAAAAGCGCACCAAAAATGCAGCATGCAGGACTTTTCAAACTGCAGCACAAACACCACACAAATGCAATGCAGTGATGTGAAAAATCTCATAGATGTTAAATGCAAATAATTTTTGATGTGCTTTCGTCCCATTGGATAGGTATGTTCCAGTGCAGCAAAAGCGCATCAATGGGAAAGGGCCCTGAATGATCTTGAAGCTTGTAAACTTACTTGTGAAGATTCTCACACATTTACTTCCTTGAATTCAGTAACACATATTCAATATGCCCTGTGAGTAAGCACTGCTGTGTCACACATTTCACAGATCCTGTCTTCTGAACTACAAAAGGTGCTGAGAGGAGGAGATTAGGAAGGCAGAGTCAGTACAGGAATCACTGCTTGCAGGTAGAAAGATACCATGGCATATACAGTTGTGTTCAAAATAACAGCAGTCAGACATCACTAACCTGATCAATCACTGATTTTGGTAGAAATGATATTTCTACATGGCAAATAATTTTCTAGCAGGTGTAGTAGAGTAATAGAAATCCAACAGACCCAACAGTCATGACATGCATGCTGCTGATTCTGTGTAATTGGATCACTAATTGAAATGGGCATGTTCAAAATAATAGCAGTGTGGAGTTCTATTAGTGAGGTCATTCATTCTTTGAAAAACAGGTGGCAATTATTGCCCTTATTTAAGGAAGGAAGGCAGCAAATGTTGTACATGCTGGTTACAGTGCATTTCTCTCTGAAATTCTGAAGAAAATGGGTCTTTCCAGACATTGTTCAGAAGAACAGCGTACCTTGATTAAAAAGTTGATTGGAGAGGAGAAAACATATAAAGAAGTGGAGAAAATGATAGGCTGCTCAGCTAAAATGATTGCAAATGCTTTAAAATGGCAACCAAAACCTTAAAGACGTGGAAGAAAGCGAAAAACTACCATTCGAATGGATAGAAGAATAGCCAAAATGGCAAGGACTCAGCCAACAATCAGCTCCAGGAAGATCAAAGAAGGTCTAAAGTTACCTGTGAGAACTGTTACAATTAGAAGACGCCTATGTGAAGCCAAGCTATCTGCAAGAAGCCCCCGCAAAGTCCCACTGTTGAAAAAAAGACGTGCTGAAGAGGTTACAATTTGCCAAAGAGCACATTGACTGGCCTAAAGAGAAATGGCGCAACATTTTGTGGACTGATGAAAGTAAGATTGTTCTTTTTGGGTCTAGTGGCCGGAGACAGTTTGTCAGACGACCCCCAAACACTGAATTCAAGCCACAGTACACTGTGAAGACAGTGAAGCATGGTAGTGCAAGCATCATGATATGGGGATGTTTCTCATACTATGGTGTTGGGCCTATTTATCGCATACCAGGGATCATGGATCAGTTTGAATACATCAGAATACTTGAAGAGGTCATGCTGCCTTATGCTGAAGAGGAAATGCCCTTGAAATGGGTGTTCCAACAAGACAACGACCCCAAACACACCAGTAAACGTGCAATATCTTGTTATCATATGTACTCTCCAGCGCCTCAGGATATGCACAGCCAAAAGGGAAGCCACGGGTACCAGGACAGCGACAACCAAAGGAAATGCTTCAGGGGTGCAGCCCTCCTCAGACGGGGAAATCAGCCACTGGATAAAGAGAAAACAGGTGGCGCACACACCTAGTGCATTATTCAAGTTTTATTGTGACGAGTGAAAAAATAAAAACATACTCAGAGACGAAGCATGTATCGAAAAAGCATAGAAAAATGACGATGGCCACAACGGCAGGCAAGGTGTTCTCACTGTGAGTGCGGTCAAATGGCTGACGCATTTCGGGGACGAATCCCAGAGCTAATGACCAGCCTGTGTGAAGGTCAAGTAGTAAATAACCAGGGCTAGATGCCTTGGGAGCAAAGCTCCACCTCCTCTACTTGTTATAAGATGAGGGGTTGGAGGGGGTTATTTAAAGTCTATCTTAAATCTTTTGTAGTTTTTATAAACGCATATACATACATATATACACATGCATATACACATATACAAAGATACATACATGCATTAAGAGACAAAGCAAATAAAAATTCAAAGTAACAAGTGTGGCTGTAGACCATATATATCTATTCAAACGTAAAGCGCTTATTTTTTTTTTTCTCCCAACAACAGTACAATATCACTACACAGCACTTACATAGCGCCGACAGTTTGCTCAGCGCTTTACGTTTGAATAGATATATATGGTCTACAGCCACACTTGTTACTTTGAACTGATAATCATCCACTATCCACTAGTCTTATTATTTTTATGATGTTTATTAATATTATTTTTATCATCATTGCCAGTGTTATTACTACGATTATTTTTATGCATTTTAGTTTCAAAATGTTTTTATTTATCTACATTTGCAGATGCAGCAAACTGTCGGCGCTATGTAAGTGCTGTGTAGTGATATTGTACTGTTGTTGGGAGAAAAAAAAAAATAAGCGCTTTACGTTTGAATAGATATATATGGTCTACAGCCACACTTGTTACTTTTAATTTTTTTTTTGCTTTGTCTCTTAGTGCAGGTATGTATCTTTGTATATGTGTATATGCATGTGTATATATGTCTGTATATGCGTTTATAAAAACTACAAAAGATTGCACTTTAAATAACCCCCTCCAACCCCTCATCTTATAACAAGTAGAGGAGGTGGAGCTTTGCTCCCAAGGCATCTAGCCCTGGTTATTTACTACTTGACCTTCATACAGGCTGGTCATTAGCTCTGAGGAAAAGGATTCGTCCCCGAAACGTGTCAGATATTTGACCGCACTGACAGTGAGAACACCTTGCCTGCCGTTGTGGCCATCGTCATTTTTCTATGCTTTTTAGATACATGCTTCGTCTGTGAGTATGTTTTTATTTTTTCACTCCTCACAATAAACCTTGGATAATGCACTAGGTGTGTGCGCCACCTGTTTTCTCTTTATCCAGTGCAATATCTTGGTTCCAGACCAACAAGATTGATGTTATGGAGTGGCCAGCCCAATCCCCAGATCTCCATCCAATAGAAAACTTGTGGGGTGACATCAAAAATGCAGTTTCTGAGGCAAAACCAAGAAATAGAGAAGAACTGTGGAATGTAGTCCAATCATCCTGGGCTGGAATACCTGTTCACAGGTGCCAGAAGTTGGTTGACTCCATGCAACACAGATGTACAGCAGTTCTCAGAAACAGTGCTTATACAACTAAATATTAATTAAGTGATTCAAAGGAAAGCATAATCTTCAAACATTTTTCAGTTTATATAGTGAATGTTTGAGTTTGTAAAGAATACAAACACTGCTATTTTTTTGAACAGTCTAATATTCACTTTTCTTCAAATTTTTTTAGAGGAACAACACAAATTTGATATCTTTTTCTTCATGTTTTGATTTGGAATAGAATGTGTAGTGTTCCCAATGCATTTGTGTGTATGGAAATAAAAGCTATTAGAAGGATTTTGAGCTTTATTCACTTTTTTTCAACACACTGCTATTATTTTGAACACAACTGTATATACCTTAGAAATTCAAAGTAAACCAATGAAATAAGCAGAGGAGATGCCTGAAAAGCATTCAGGAAATCCAGAAAGTTGTGGAAAGAGATGGCCAGCAAATATATATTGTTTGTATTGGTTTTACAATGTTGATGTTATAAAATAAAGTGTATGGTCTTGACTATAGGTGTCCTTTAAAAAATGAAATTATGTCACAATAACTTTGCTGGTTCATTACAACCACCACCAAATTGTAGCGCTGATGGCTGGACTGGCAAGCTGACCACTTATAGCCTCATTATTGTCGGATGTACACCTTTAATGCTCATTGTTTACAAAGTTTTACTTTCAAGTTTCTTTTGTAACACCCAGCTATAATGCAAGTTGCAGGATGTTAAGCGAAACACAAGATGGCAGCGTCTTGCAATTCAGTGGCACTCACACTCTGTTCTGGGGAGCAGTGTATCAGAACAATACATTTCCCAGAGGAGCTGGCGTGTGGGCAGGGGCATTTATATAAAGAAGCCCGGGAGATTGGATAGGAGGTGAGAGGGGAGAGAGCTGGGGAGCAAGAATTGTGTAGCTTGCCAGAGTACAAGACCAGGCTGCAGCGCTAGAGAGGCAAAGAGGAGTCATTGACCGCCAGCCTTGCCACCCTGTTCAGGGAGACATTCTACCAGCAGGTGACCAGGAGCGCGGTGCCAAGATGGAATACTGCAAGTGGGACTGGAGACCCTGTGGGGGTCCGATCTACAGAGAATGAGAGACCACCGGGTCCTGAGTGATACCACAGAGCAGGTGAGAGAGTCCTATACACCAGGCAAACAAGTGAACACTGACATTCCTTTCAAATCTGCTACTTTCCTGCACACAGTTCCGGACATAGCATATAGCTAAGGTGCTGTGGCCTAGTTCTCAAGGCCGCTGCTATTGAACACATTTGCAGCATAGTTTAATCATCAGAGCTAACCGCAGTGCAAGCCACATCATTTTTCCCTTAACCATTGACCTACCCTCTTAAAAGGAACATCTACCACCATTGCCATTAGTTACTGCAGTCCAGAGAGGAGTTGCAAGTACTTCTACCAAGTTCTTACACCTTTTTTGCCTAGAAATTGCAATCTGCTTTGTGCATTACAAAGACATCACCCAAGTCAAGTGCCACTTAAAGGGTTAGTACTTCTCCTTCCTTTTTCTTTTTCTTGAATTAATCCTTAAAAGGTCTGGATGATTGTAGTGCACCAGCTGGGCCCCAACAAGCATGCAGAAGATTTCTCACTGCATTTAAAGGGACGTTGACTACCCTAATTAAAATAACTCTTTCCTATTTCAGTTTTAAACCTTTCCATCAGATCCTGAGGGCTCAATGTGAGATGGTTCAACCTTTGATAGTTTTCCTTGCTCATTGTGGACTAGAAACACCTCAGGTTTGAGTTTTTTGGTTAACTTCTGAATAACAGGCCTGCCAACACTGATTGAGAATTAGCTGTATGTGTTGTTTTCTTTGCTTTTCTTTGCTTAGAGTTGCTAAGAGTGGTAACTGCCATTATGTACATATATACCACTTTATGTTGTTGACCGAGCTTACAGTCAAGTTTAATATAAACATCATATCAGTTCAGAGCGACATGGAGCCTGAAAATAACTCAGCAACTCCTCAGGGGGTAGTGCTACATGTGGGGTTTCATCCAGGATAGCCCTGTCCAGAGAATCTGTGAACCCCAGGAAGGAAGCATGAAACCCTCCAAGATCACTGCGTGTTACAAAGAGGAGAATGGAAAACCAAAGTGGTGTGTAATGTTGAGCCTTCCTGGAGATGACTGAACTGAAGAGCAAGTCGAGTGAATGTTGGTGGCTTGCATCCCCGACCAGAGAGTGTCCTTGACATCAGAAGTAATCCAGATGTACCTAATGTGTTGGTTCTGACTGAAAGGTAAAAAGTATATTCCTCCCTTGCTTGAAGAAGAGAGTATACACCTGTCTGACACACCTGTATGTGATGGTGCAGGTGTTACAACCAGGCTCCACTGATGACAGCAAAGAGAAATCAAGGAAAGGAACCCCTGAACCTGAGCCATCTACTTCATCAGACACTGTGGGGTGCATACCCACTACTTCACTGGCCAAACTAGGAACGTTTATAGAGACTCTACTGTAGAACTCTACCTCTTTTACCAGTCATACCTACCGGAGACTGAGATTCTTTTCAGGACCCTACTCCCCTGGGGGAAGACGACTTTAAAACTTGGGTTGATCAAGCCTTGCAGGCCATAGAAGAGTAGGAAGTAGCAGATGCTGTGAAGAGACATAGGGTAGTGGAGAACTTACAGGCTCCTGCCTCTGACACTGTATGAAATCTAAATCTGGATAAGCCAGGCTGTACTGCCCATGAGTGTCTTGAGGCCCTACTGGAAGTATTTAGGGAGTTGAGAAATGCTGGACAAGATTTTGCACCAGGTGGTTGACCAGGGAGGACTAAAAGCAGAACGTGCCAGCAAGGCCCTTGGGGACCCAAGTACAGAAGGGGGTTCAACCACTCGATCCAATTGCACAGAAGCTCAGGGTCAGCTACCCCTATGGCGCTGTGACATATTCAAAGCTGTCTAAGACCATCA
The DNA here is from genome assembly GCF_062004578.1 of Staurois parvus. Lineage (NCBI taxonomy): Eukaryota > Metazoa > Chordata > Amphibia > Anura > Ranidae > Staurois > Staurois parvus. The sequence continues at coordinate 93,500 of NW_028317937.1, read as the reverse complement.
GAGAAGAAGCAACCCTGATGGAGGCAAGGCCAGGAAGGTAGAAGTTCAGGGCGGAACCAGGCCCAGGGCCTCCTCTTGTGTCACTCAAGCCATTCTGACCACGGAGGGAGTGCCTAAGGTGCAGGCCATAGTTTTAATGGATGGCATTGTGCAGATCCTATCCCAGTTGGCTCAAGCCCAAGCCATGATTCAACAGTCCTTTTGCGAGGCTCAAAAGAATGTATTTCAAGTCATGGAGACTCATGTTGCTCTACAGAAGGCCATGTCAGAAATGAGACAAACGGTGTCAGCAACTGCAGCCAGCTGGGGGAATCCAGCCCTGGGTACCCCAGATGTTGTTTCCAGTGTGGAGAACAAGGATACTTTCGGGCCCAATGCCCACAGAACCAATGGCAGGCCTAAAGACTGAAATAGTACAAGCATTAAAGAAATTAATAGAAGAAGCAGAGAGTGCTTCTCCTCAGGAGGAGTTCAGAGAAAGAAAGGAGATAAGAGCACCCAAAAGACTGACTTGCAATGTTCTAGGAGAAAGCTCTGAAGAAGCCTTCCATGACAGCCAAAGAATATTAGAGGCTCCTATATACAACTTGTTGAAGCAAATTCAAGACTCTGTAAGCTCCCTTGCTTGATAGACATTAACTCCAGAGGCTGTCTGCCACACTGTCCAGCAGGCCAATCTGACAGCAGGAGACCCACAGTGAGCTTACCTGTTTCTTGATAGTTCTTCCTGCTCACTGGGGTTTCAGCAGTCCGCTCAGATTGGAGGTAGTGGATTATTTCTGAAAGCAGGCAGTGCGAGATCGGCTGGTCCTTCGGTCACGAGTTGGTGAGAAGGGCAGGGGTCGGCGCCGCATTCCGTCACAATATTTTCTGCAATATCAGTGTCATTTTGTTCTTTTTGACCAGGTTACCTTTAATTCCGATATAAACTTCATATTGCTTTATACAATAGTTGTGTGTGAGTTCATTTTACAATTGTGATTTATTTTGGTCACAAGAACACAGTGGTGTCAGCAGAGGTCAGGCTTTCAACAAGAGGTCCAGATTGACAGAGAACCCAAAAATTACTAAGCAACCCTTAAGGGGGTAGTTCTACAATTGTGTTCGGGAAAACCTTAAAAGAGCACGAAGAGTGGTTGGAAAAAGTGTTCCAAAAACTCCACAAGGAAGCCTGAAACTGTCCCTGGGGAAGTGTCAATTCTACTGGAATTTCGTCACTTACGTGGGGCATGTAGTCTATCAGGAAACTGGCTATGACCAGAGACGTGTGGACTAACATAGGGAACACCAGGCTTCAGGAGTAATGAAAATACCATTTATTGTGAGACACAGTAACAACGCACAGTGCAAACAACAACTCAATACAAACCCTACACCCAATACAAACACAAACAGCAACAAGAGTAGTCAGGCCAGCCGGGGTCATACACGGGAGATCAACCATGGGAAGCAGGGGAAGCCGGGACACAGAGCAGGTAGCAGGTTTAGCAGGAAGCAGGTAACAGGGGCACAAGGAAAACACCAAGGCACTGATCGCAGGCCTGGTTGCTGTTTAAATACACCTCCTGCAATCAGCCTCAGGTGATAGCTTGATTGCAGGAGGTGAGATCCTGGCTGCTGAACGGCACTCTCTGGTAGGAGCTGGTACTGCAGTCCACAGAGCAGGTGAGCCACAGCACCACCAGTAGTGAGCCCTTTCCTGACATAGTCTCTGCAGAAGGTGTGGCTACTGACCCCACCAAGATCGAATCTGTGACTACATGGCTTTGAAATAACAAAATCACTGAACTGAAGTCATTCCTCGGATTCTCTTCATTTTACCGGCAGTTTGTGGAAGAATTTGCTAAGACCGCTGCACCCCTCACTGACCTTTTGAAGAATATGGAGGGGGAGACCAGTGGACCGAGTAATGGCCCTCAGCAAAAAGGGCCCCAAAGACCTTGTGAACCCATCAGTAGCCAGTGGACTCAGCAGTGCGAGCAGGCATTTATCAAGCTAAAGCAGTGTTTAACGCAAGCTCCAGTGTTGACTTACACAGACCCTTCCAAGCCATACAAGCTCGATGTAGATACCAGTTGAGAGGGGCTTGGGGCAGTCCTGTACCAGGAACATGCTGAACCCTTAGCGTTTGTGAGCCGGAGCTCCTTTCCTGCAGAAGTTGGAATTCCTTGGGCCGTGATGGATAACCTGAAGGACCTCTGGTGAAGACACAAGAATCCACTAACTTACCTACTCACCACGGCTAAGCTAGACGCCACTTGACATCGGTGGCTGGTTGTCTGGATTCCACTTCAGCCTGAAGTACCAACCTGGAGTGGGGAATAAAGATGCAGATGCCCTATCTAGAAAACCTCATGGCCGCCATGCCACTGAACCAAGTTGGTTGCAAGCATCTGCAGAGAGGTGCAGGTCATGAGCTGAGTATGAGGCCAAAGGAATGGCCTACACTGAAGTGGTGGGAGCCTGAGGTGCCTGCATCCCATCATAGTACTGTAATGTGTCTCAACTGAAGGGTGGGGTGTTACCACAGCTCAGCACTAAAGATATGCAGGAGTCCAGATCCACTCTGCCAATTAACAAGAAGAACCCTTATGGAGGAGCGACCCGACCTACTTTTGGTAGAAGATCCCTCGGATGCCAAGGTTATCCATAGGAAGTGGGAACAGGGTGGTCTATCTAAGGGGCCCTTAGTACAGAAGTGATGATCTATGGCAACTCTTCTTGTACACCCAGTTCAGACAAATGGTGTTGAGGTTTTGAGGAATGAGGATTCTAGACAGTTTCTTATGACTACATCGTATTCATACGGTCTTTAATGTTTTGGCAATGGACTGTGGGCTTTTTACAGACTTTGGGTATCATTTGTTTTGCAGCCAGAAACAGATATATTAGCCAATTTTATTTGATTTAAAAAGAAGCCTGAAAATGTGTGATGGAGGAGGGTCATCCTCACATCCTTAGGAACTATTATATAAAACACAGTTTGAAGGAGATCAAATGTTCTGGACCAAAGCACAGTAGCTTTGGGCAAGAACACCAACTATGTAATACATCACTATGTTGGCCATCCCTTGAGGTGCCTGGCAATGTAGCTTGGGATGGCATGAGCTATTTGAGCTGGTACCCAATACCACTGAAAGAAATCTTGTAGGCCATTTCCAGGATAGATGTTTTAAAAGACATTTCACTATTCTGGACATAATTTACCCCCCCCCCCCCCCGGGTCGATAAGATCTCATTCCCACTTACATTATGAAATAGGTGACTGGGGCCCAAGCACATTTAGGGTACAGTACAGAAGCAACATGTGTCTGGAGGATCATGGGGAATGATAACAAAGGCCGGATTTGTAAATGGATGTTCAGATTTCTTTTGAAGTGAAGAAATCCAATTTTGGAGCTGGAGATAGTGAAAACATTCTACATTAGGTTCTTTGTGGTATTCTTGCAAAGTTTCCAGGTGGGGAAAGTATGTGAGGTCAGAAAATAGTATATGTGAGTGGAGCCATGGATAGTCCACAAGACAAAGGACCTCAACTTTTCCATACCCACGGGAAATAGTAGGTTTATAAAGATTGGCAATAGGAGTAAAAAAGGATTGGATCGAGTCCCAAATTTTCAGACTGTGCATCATCAGAGGGCTGGGTGAGCTTTATGTGGAAGCCAGAGAAGAGCAGTGATTGGGATGGAATCACAATTTGGTGGTTCTAAAAACACCCAAAAGGTAACATCTGAGATAGCATGTAATAAGGAGCGGTGAGTACAAAAAGCTGTGAGATTTGCAATGATTTGCATTATTTTTTTATCTTGGGGACCCCTATGCCTCTGTATAGTCTTTGTGCAAAAAGTGTAGAGTGGGGGACCCTAAGTCATTTGCAGGCCTAGATAAAAAAGTTTTAGAGAGATTCAGTTCCTTGTATGTGCCTGAGCTATTGTGTAATGAAGCTTAGAAGGTAAATGTTAGACAAAGAGATTCTGTTAAGTCCTCTGTAGTCAATGCAGGGCCGTAGACTGCCATTTTTTATGCACAAAGAAAAACCCTGCCTAGGTTGGAGAGATGAATGAAACCATATCAGATATTTACTCGAATGTAGTGGCTTGAGTTTCTGTCTCAGAGAGGTTAAGTAATGCCAGGCAAGAAATAAATGGGACAATCATAAGCAATGTTCAGGGGCAAGACAGTAGCAGCTTTTTACTTGAACACATTGGAATAGCTTGAATAGCAAGCTGGTAGGACTGTCATATTCAAGGATACTAAAACAGTAGGTGGTCACAGGTAGGGATTGAAGAAAACATTAGACCTAGAGGGGACCTTGTCACATGCCCAGTCAGTATGTGGGTTGTGCTGTTAAAGCCAAAGATGAAGGGGTAGGCTGGGAAGGAGATGACAAAAAAATAAAATTGCTCTCAGTTCAAGGACCCCACATGCTGCCTAACACACCTCTGGTCCACACATCTTAGAGATTCTGGCAGCTTCTATTCTATCCCTAAGCATGAAGGGACTTAATCCCCTTTATCAAAGAGCAAACATTTTTTGTTCTTCCATTCCCTAAGGGCAGGTAGTATCTGTCTATAGAAAACCCATTTTCAACCTCTGTACACAAATACTTTAGTGCTCTTCATAAATTTTTATTGCAACTGCCAAGTAAGTGGCAATATTTCCCCAGATAACGCACATTATCCACAATGCCCAACACCGGCAGGTGCTTTCTCCTTGGCACTTGACATTAAAAGCCTTTATCCTGGACATCTTTTTATCTTTTATTTAAATTGGGTCTTTGTTCACACATCTTCGAAAGCCCCATACACATGATGAGAATATCGTAGAATGATCGTCCATTTTTTTTTGTTGTTTTTTTTTGCATGCTAGAATCATATAGTACGTGAAGACTTTACTAAAGTTACAAAAACGTTTGTACGACAGAATAAAAGTTTTAAAGTGATATAATGTATTGCATTGGTATCGTATTTTCAGACAAAAACTGTACTGAATAAACAAAAATCATACAATCTGGTATTGTACAAGAAAAATTTTTGTGCTTGTCCCTTCAAATAATTGTGGATGAAAGCTGTGTACTAATGATCAGATTATCGTACGATCACTTCGAAAGTGGTATTTTTCGTATGATTTTCTGATTGTGTGTACTAGGCTTAAATATACTCTCTGTATGCTTCTCTGTGAGCCTACCTAAAATACTCTGTATTCTAATTGGCCTCATTCCCAATTAGACAGGGAGGCCCACTTTCTACGCTTCTATTTACACTCTTTATTGAATCCCTGGACATTATGCTTAGGGACAACCAGAACGTTACAGGTGTCACTATTCTCAACACAAGCTTAACCTTTTTGCATTATGATATTATCATTTCTACTTTTATAGGTACTTAACATAAACTTAGCCTATTTGCGGATGATGTTATCTTTTACTACCTTGCCTAACCTCTTGAATGTGCTGTCCCAATTCACTACTGTGCCAGGGCTTTATATAAACAACCACAAATCTAAGGTGCTTAATGTCACCACAGACACTCCTTCACCTTCAACAGACCCACGATATCCAGTGGGCCACAAACACTCTTCCCTATTTAGGAATCCACCTGACCTGACCTGACCTTATGAAAGCCTATATGCGGTAAATTACCGTAGTTTCCTGCAGAAACTGAAAGATATGCTTGTTACACGGGATAAATACCCAATATCTTGGCTAGGCAGAATAGCAGTTATCAATTAGCTATCTTTATAAGCTTCTGTTTTACTTTAGGGTTCTGTCAGTAGTTGTACCAACATATATTCTCAGAACTTTACAGAGACAGATATTAGACATTGGATATTATATCAAGTAATGGTAGCAGGACAACCCTCTTTTAACAGACTACATGGAGGTTTAGGGATTTCTAAGTTAAAGGTGTTTTTACCTGAAGCATGTGTTTATTATTATTATTATTATTACTACGAGTTTATATAGCGCCAAAGGGTTTGCTCAGCGCTGTACAATAGGGGGGGACAATACATGGCACAGTACAACAAAGACAGACAGCGTACTATGACTTGCATAAGATGTGCATTGGTCATGTAGTGAGGTTCCCTACTGTATATAACAATAGCTGTAAGTGGAGCCCCTCAAGTAGTAAGAAATATGATGATATTAACGTGTAAAAAAAACATTTAAACTGAACTACGAGATAAGCAAATATTTATTTATTACAGATACTTACAGTACATAGCGGTCTCAATTTACACAGCCCTTTACATATACACAACATTTTATTTCATTGGAATATTAATCAATAACATCTTCAATGTGATTTCCACCATTTGCGATGCAAATTTCCATGCGCTTTGCAAGATTCAAATGAACCTGTAACTCCACATTTCCTCAATTTGAGCACATTCATTTATGATGCGATCTTCCAGGTGATTCATATCTGTGATTTTCATTGAGTACACGTTCTCCTGTAGCTTATCCCAAAAAATAGAAGTCAAGGGGGTTAAGGTCTGGTGAGCTTACATTGATATATTATACACATATATATATATGTACATATAGTGATATTTTCTATGTGTTGTGAGAACTAGCATCAAGGGTAGAGCTTTTAAAGCACACAGCCACTCACTTTCTTCTTTTTAAGGGCCGTTTTAGCCCAATTTTATTTAAAAGAAAGTTCCATAAATCCAAAACATAAATGATTTGCCTCACAGGGGGGTTTCAGCATTTCACTCTTCGAAATACAGACTTTTAGCCTCCTGGCTTATATATACAATCCTGCCGCTCTGGCCTTCCACTTCAGGGTCACGTCTGTCTCCTGCAGACTCTTTTCTAAATGGCTCTTTCAGGTACACAACTAGCAGCCCCTTGCTGCTCTGGCTCCCACCTCTCCTAGGTGGAGCCCTTCTGACTCCTGGTCAAGGATCTCCTGTCTGCCGGGGTGGAGCCCAGAACCATGGTTAGGCCTCTACAAAAAGGCCTGCACACACCTATGCAATCAGTGTGCTGGGAGTTCTGAAACCATGGACCCAGGATTGGAGATTCTGGGTTATACCCTTGATTTAGACACTGGCAGGACACCGCACTGCCACAGTGTCCAGACTTTAGGTACAACATGTATATTGTATAGTCACATCATTCCCTGCCCTCAAAGACCTACATACATACACATACTAGGGCCAATTTAGACAGGATCCAATTAACCTTCTAGCATGTGTTTGGAGTGTGGGAGGAAACTGGAGTACCCAGATGAAGCCCACACAGGCACTGGGAGAACATGCAAACTCCAAGCAGGTAAAATATTGCCTAAATACAAGAGGCTTGTGGATTCTTACTTGAATCTTAGTATTTTTTGTATATCTTCTAAATGTGAATTAATCTGCTTGTACAGGGTAACTGATCCTATAATTTTCTGCAGGCAGCCTGCAGTGGGTAAAACTGCTGGGTTCCTCCCGAAGCTCCGCTGTCTGCATAGGCTATGTATAGCATTTATAGAATTATGGTGTCACTGCTATTTTTATAATGTAATATCTGGGTTTGAATGGGCATTTTTTGCACACAAATTGGATTCATATCCTCTGTAGCTATTTAGGAATAGATTTCAAATAAAGTTTATGGGCTTGGAGTTCTTTTTTTAAAAGCTGTTACTGGAATTGAGTTCTAGGTAATGATCTAATTGGCATAAAAACACCTTCAGGCTTATCGGGAGGAAAATGTTTGCTGCTATAGATAAAGGGACATGTGGAGATGCTGAACTCCTTCCAGACATAGGCTTTGTTTTGCTTAGTGTTTTGTCAGATGTTTTAGTAGTAAATGTCTTTTTGATGTCCTGATAGCAAGATTTTACACGTTTGAATACCAACTCTATTTTTAACACTTATCAGGCAGCATTGTAGCAGGCTAACTATAATACTAAGGTCACAGCCGTGTTACATGTAGACTATATTGTCAGCTAATCATCACGTCCATAGCACAGTGAGAGGCACCTGCTCTTTTCTAACCCCTTCCTCAGTTTTTGGTGGCACTAATTTAGGTGAAAAGGTCTTTTGAAAAGACATTATTCAGCAACATGAAGTAGCGATGGCTCAAATGTATATTGTGGGTTTCAATTTGCCTGCGCAGAGTAATGTATTCCTTTCCATGACAGCACTTATGCTGCATTTGGCAGCTGAGATGGCATCTGTGCATCTGCTTATAAGCAGGTGCTTGTGGGGTGCCATTTAATGTATTTCTGTTGCTGTATTCAATGTACTGTGTAGTTATACAGTTACAGGCTGCCCAAGATGGGAAGGGGTTAAGTATGTCTAGACTCTTTTCCCAGGTTTTCTGAGTCCTGCCCCCTGCTGTAAACTACATAATTATCAGGGGAGGGCTTAGAGCAAACTCATTCCACATGGGATGTACAGAAGAAGATCTGCTGCAACATGTAGTCCTACTGGAGCACGCAGCTCTCTCCTCGACCACCCTGCTTGGGTTCCTTCCAGCATTGGACTCTTGCTGAATGGAATTTGCTCTCTGGAAAGGTATAAGCCTGGGCAGCCTGCATTAGGGCCAGGGGCAGACTGACCATTTGGAAACTCGGGCACCGCCCGAGGGCCCAGGGTCAGTAGGGGGCCCCTTGAGATGCCCGTGATACCTTTTTCATAGGCTTTTTTGAGTTTGGGCAAGGACACAGGGGCCCCATGATCCCTTATTGTTGTCAGTCCGCCCCTGATTAGGGCTGTTGAACTTTTAGCTGTTTCAAGTCTGGTCTGAAGTTAAAGGGGTGCATGATGGTTTCTGGCATATGAAAATACAAGGCTCACTTAAGCACATGTGGGGTATGAAGGAAAGCCACAGCAAGACAAGCAGAAGGAGTAATGCAGTTGCTATGGGCAACCATGAACTAGTGAAAGGTACATTGCAGCCAGTCGTAGAGCATGAGACCTGGCATAACAAGGGGTCCTTCAGTAGCAAGGGGGTCTGTCTTCCTCCCCAGTGATTGGTTTCCCATAACAACTGGAACTGAACACACGTTATGGAGTTCTACAACTTTGCTGCATGGTATGGGATTGAAAGCATTAACAAGTGTACATGTGGGGCCAGTACTGGGAGTGCGGCGAGACCCTATTCTGTCATGGGAGTGAGGTGGCAGAGGTACACCGGATAGGTGGAGAAGGCACCGGCTCAGCGGTGTCCCTATTAATTGCAACATACATCAAGTTAAGGTGTGTAGTGACACGGGACAACATTTTCCAGAAGGACTCTGTACTTTTAATATTGTACACAATGACACAGCTCACTTCTAAGTTGGGGGACCATCATAATGTATGATTCTCGCATGAACACTGTCCCCGCCTGGTCTCAGGCATTGATGAGTATGTGCACAGTGAAAGGTACCCCACATGCTGAGCAGGTGGCCCTGCAGACATACTCGTGAAGCCGGATAAGGCCCCTTGCACATGGGGTTGTCTAGCTTCAGTGCATCCGTCCCACATTTAAGTGTGCCCTTGTGGCACAGGTGCAGCATCCAGCACAGCTGCCTGTCAAAGTCTCTGACAGGTTCTGATTGGACTGGGCTGCATACTGTACTGAGTGGTACCCACATTTAGGACCCTATATGCCTAGAATGCAAGTGTTCTGTTCCTCCTGGACACACTAAAAGACCAGGAGTGGCTGCAGCTAGATGGCCCCATGTGTAAAGTCTTGCTCACTCTGGCACTCCTGCGTTTAGTTTTTCTAAATGCAGGAGACTAATCTGGGAAGTATAAAGAAGAAACAACATTATACTTCCCAGATCAATTTTTTCTTTCATTTAGATATAATTAACCATGGTTAGAGAGTTTAATCAGATCCTGGATGCACAGAATTCTATTTTCTCTAAACACGACTAAACTGTCCGCACTTAATACACGATAAATGCACGCTGGGAATGGCAACATTGAAAAATCATTAAATAAATGTGTACACATTTAGAAATGTCCTCTAAATGCATTTATACACAGGTTTCACAGTACCAGTGTGAATGAGGGCATAAGCACACTCTGACAGGTAAAAATCCATCTCCAAAAACCTAACTAGTAAAAATAAAAATTAAGATGAAAGGAAGGGGTGCTGACCCTAGTCATTTTTTTTAATTTTATTATAGGTACTTATATAGCAACATCAATTTACACAGCACTTTACATTTATATTGTACTTTCACATCAGTTCCTAACCCTCAAGGGGCGTACAATCTAAAGTCCCTAACTCACATTTACACATACTAGGGCCAGTTTAGACAAGATCCAATTAACCTACCAGCATGTCTTTGGAGTGTGGGAGGAAACCAGAGGAAACCCATGCAGGCACAGGGAGAACATGTAAACTCCAGGCAGGAGGTGCCGTGGTTGGGATTTAAACCAACGACCCTAGTACTGCCAGATGGAAGTGCTAACCATTTAGCCACTGTGATGGCCATGTAATTAGTCATGGACCTACATGTCTAACTAAAAATGTGGCTCAGCATGTATTTATGCTTTTCTTTACTATATGTCTGTATATCTAAGCCTGTATCTTGCCTTACGTTTCCCCAGCTTCCTATTCACTGAGCATGAGTGGAAACATTTTATAAAAAGCACACAGGGACCTCTAGTGGACAAAATTTATATTTTTATTTAAGAAGTAGATGATAGGGAGCCTATTGACCTCACTACGGTTCATATTACTTCTGATGCACTTTAGATGTAGTACATTCACCTATGGGTCCTAAAAGAATTGAGCTCTGTCATTTAAAATCCATTGTTTCTAATTTTTAGGGACTCTGTAATGACTGGCATAGTACCACTGGACTGGCGTAAGGCCAATGTGGTGCCTATATTTAAAAAGAGATCAAAGTCTTTACCAAGTAATTATAGACCTGTTAGTTTAACTTCTATAGTTGGGAAGATACCGGAGAGTTTAATAAAAGACCACATAGATAAGTTCTTGCTGGAAAATTTTTAAGCAACAGACAGCATGGATTCATGAAAGACAGAAGTTGTCAAACAAATCTGATTTCTTTTTTTGAGGAGGTGAGCAAAACCTTGGACAGAGGGGTGGCGGTGGACGTGGTATACTTGGATTTTGAAAAAGCATTTGACGCAGTTCCCCACACACAGCTAATGTGTAAGGTAAAGTCTACAAGCTTGGAAAAATCAGTTTGTAAATGGATAGAAAACTGGCTAAAAGACTGTAATCAGAAAGTAGTGGTTAATGATTCTTACTCTGAATGGTCTAGGGTTGTCAGTGGTGTACCCCAAGGTTCAGTGTTGGGACCCTTACTTTTTATTTTATATTTAAAAATGATATAGGGTCTGGGATTAAAAATCCCATTTCAGTCTTTGCAGATGACACCAAGCTGTGCAGTGGAATAATGTCCTTACAGGATTTCTACAATTTATAAGCAGACCTCAATGCACTGTTTAATTGGGCAACTATGTGGCAAATGAGGTTTAATGTTGAAAAATTTAAAGTTATGCTCCTGGGGGCTAAAAACATGTATGCATCATACATACTAGGGGGCATACATCTGGGGGAATCAATGGTGGAGAAGGATCTGGGAGTTCTGGTAGATCACAAGCTTAATAATGGCATGCAATGCCAAGCTGCGGTTTCTAAAGCGAGCAAAATCCTCTCTTGTATTAAAAGAGGTATAGACTCCAGAGAGAGATATCATATTACCCCTGTACAAATCATTAGTAAGAACTCATCTGGAATATGCAGTTTAGTCCTGAGCACCAAGTCACAAAAAGTCAGCTATGAGGAAAGATTAAATAAATTGAGTTTATTCTCTCTTAAGAAGAGGAGATTAAGGGGGGATATGATCAACATGTATACATAAGTGGTCCATATAGTAAACTCGGTGTAGAGTTATTCAGTTTAAGATCATCACCGGGGGGGGGGGGGGGGTCACTCTTTACGTCTGGAAAAGAGATTTAATCTCCAAATATGGAAAGGTTTCTTCACAGTAAGAGCTGTGAAAATATGTAATTGACTCCCTCAAGAGCTGGTTCTCTCCAGCTCAGTAGATTTCCTGGATTATTTCCTATATATACATAATATAACTGGATACTTACATTTATAGGTAAAGTTGATCCAAGGAATATTCATCTGCCTTTTGGGGGATCAGGAGGGAATTTTTTCCCCTGCTGGAGTAACTTGGATCATGCTTTGCTGGGGTGGGGTTGGGTTTGCCTTCCTCTGGATAAACTGTGAGTATAGAATTATAATTTTTTTTCCCTTTTATGGTCGAACTAGATGGTCTTTTTTCAGCAAGACTAACTATGTAATTATATTCATCCTGATATGGTACCATTTATCCACTTGCTAGAAACTGCACCAAATGCAGTAAATGTAATTTTATTTTGTTTAAAGAAGAATTCCAGGCATAGTATTTATTAACATAGTTACTTTGGTCCAGCATGGTATGAGTGAAAATGCAGGCACACATATGGGAAACACTGACTATTTTGGTCTAAGGCCCTTCCTGGTCCTGTAGACCAAATGTTGCTTCCCCACAGCCTGGCCAAAAAAAAAACTACCACTGCGAGTAATCCACTCCATCCTGCCTAGGAACTGGGACGCACCATACGTTGAGCAAAAGCCTCAGCACAAATATTCTGAACGAATTCTCTGCACACTGCTATATAGTAAGTCCCCAATTTATGAACGGGTTCCGTTCTGGGAGAATGTTCGTAAATTGGATTTGTTCGTAAGTCCAACAAAGTGAGTCTTATACACCTTTGACACAAATGTATACAATGTAAAGCATAAAAAAACAAACACACACAAAAATGCTGTAAATAAACTATTTTTACTTTTACAGTTACCTTAAAATGGTGGTACAGTACAGAACCACAACTTGCACATAGTGGAAGAGAGTTACTAACTGGAGGAGGGAGAGTAGGTGGGAGATGATGGAGCTGAAGGATCATCATCAAATAGGAGATGGAGGGCAAGATGGAATTTTGCCCACACCTGATTTTGACAGAGCTGAAGGATCATCAACAATAGGAGATGGAGGGCAAGATGGAATTTCACTCACACCTGATGTTGATGACACAGGTTTTTTGATGGATTCAATTCTGTCTACCCTCTGGAAAAAATGATCCAGTGATGTCTGAGTAGTAGCTCTTTTTTTCTCATCATAGATGACTCTGTAGCACTGGCTGGCATTCTGAAAAGCTGCTACAACCTTTGTGTATCGTTCTACGTTGGGGTCCTGTGCCTCAAAAACTAACAGTGCTTCTTCAAGTAAAGAAAATCCCCTTGCCATTTCCTGTGTTGTGAATATCTTTGGTTCTTCAGTTACATCTTCCTTTTGGCTCTATTCATCTTTTTGCTGGGCCTCTAATTCCATCAGGTCTTCATTAGTAAGCTTGCACAGCAAGGAGTTCAGTGAAGTTGTCCTCTTGCAGATCTTGCTCCAGCTTCGTGCTAAGGGTCACTAAGTTGTTGAAGACCTCTTTGGACTCCTTACCCATCTTCTCAAGTCCATGAACTTCATGAGCAAACTGCGGGCAAAGGTTCTTCCAACCCCATTCATGGTGATAGCCGAAACCTCACGCCAAGCAAAGTTGATGTTTTTTATGGCCTTGTAGATGTTATAGTCCTTCCAAAATTGTTGCAAGGTTGTTCCTGTTTCATCAATAGCTTTGACTGCTTGACAAAAGTGTAACGTAAATAATATTTCTTGAAAGTTGCAACAACTCCTTGGTCTATAAGTTGGATTAGCTCCATAGTATTCGGTGGCAGATGCACTACTTTGACGTTGGGATGAAAGTCATCCATGAATTGGGGGTGACCTGGTGCATTGTCAAGCAGCAAAAGAATGTTGAATGGGATATCTTTCTTTGGTGGAAAAACCAGTCCTGGAAAATGGCCTGTGTAACCCAGGCTTTGGAGTTACTCTTCCACACAACAGGTAGAGAGCTCTTGGCTATATTTTTGAGGGATCTTGGGTTCTCTGAATGGTAAACTGTCAAGGTCCTACCTTTTCCCAGAGGTTATGTTACTCCATGTGCTAGCATCCATCTTGGATTTCTGCTGAGCATGATGGGAATCTTTTATGCCTTCAGGTCTCTGAGGTCCATCCCCCAGAGGGGTGTGGCTGAGTACATATAAGCCTGGGATCTGCACATGCTCTTTGCACTTGTGTCTTGTGTCTTTGTCTTGCTACAGCTCTGTGTATACGCTCGTGACTCTTCTGGTATTCTGACTCGGCTTGTGACTAAGACCATTCTCTGCGTTTCCCTTTGATCTGACCTTCTGTTGCTGAACCCGGCCCGTGACCTGTGATTCTCTGTCTACTGTTCTGTACTGTTTTGTCCCGTTGTTATTGACCCGGCTTGTCTGACTACGCTATTGTCATTCTCACCAACTACACGCCATTGGCGGCGGCCATTACCGCAGCTGGGGTGTCTCGGGGGCCGCGACCTGGTCCCTGGTTGCGTCAAGTCCATCCCCACCATCAGGGGCCCTGGTGAAGGGCAGCCTGGGACTTAGACTCCGCGCCCTGAGGGACTTCAGTCTGTTGGTGGTGGTTGTCGTCAGCCAGTGCGTTACCCTGCCACTAGGCCTACCTGTCCGTTCCACAGCCCTGCCCTGACATTACACAAGTGCCATGAATCCTGACGGTGCAGGTACGCCTTCACTTCCTATGTTGGTTGCCAGACTGGATCAACAGGATCTCCTGTTGGATCAGTTCGCTCAGGCGTTGCAAACTCTGCTGGCACGCACCGCGCACCTTACTCCTGGTGTTATTAGGCCGGTTGTCACTCCGGTGGTCGCTCCCGCTGCTGTGCCTACCGCCGCGGCTGATGCGGCACCCGCGGTGTCCAGAGGTATGACCGGTTCAGCCCCTCTTCCACAGCGCTTTGGGGGTGAGCCGAGTCAGTGTCGTGGGTTCCTTAACCAGGTGGGGATTTACTTTGAATTAATCCCCTACGCTTTTCCGACTGAGAGGTCAAAGGTGGGTTTCCTCATCTCACTACTCTCAGACAAGGCCTTGGCCTGGGCGAATCCCTTATGGGAGAGGAATGACCCCGTGATTCACGAGTTTTCCGGTTTTGTCGATGCCTTCCGTAGGGTATTCGATGTACCGGCTCGCTCCGCCTCGGCTGCCAAGCTGCTCATGTCTATGTATCAGGGTTCACGGACCGTGGCCGAGTACGCCATAGAGTTTCGTACCCTGGCAGCAGAGGTGGGTTGGAACAATGAGGCTCTGGTGGCTGCGTTTTCTCAGGGTCTTTCTGATGCATTGAAGGACGAGATCGCAGCCAAGGAATTGCCTGTGGAGCTGGAAGCACTAATTTCCTTCCTGATCCTGATTGATACCAGGCTCAGGGAGAGGCCTTCACTCAAGGAACGCCTGCAGAGGCCTTCCAATCGACTGGCACCTGCGTTTTCTATCCCACCCATTCCTCCCTCTCCTCCCACGCCTCCTGGGGATAGATTGTCTGGTGGTGAGCCCATGCAGCTGGGGTTTGCTCGCCTTTCCGAGGGAGAGCGGGCCGCTCGGCGTCGGGAAGGTCGCTGCCTGTACTGTGGTCTTGGTGGGCACTTTCGGCTGTCCTGTCCGGTCCGTCCGGGAAACGCTCGCACCTGAGATCCTGTCGGGGACAGATCTTGGGTGGAGTCTCCTCGTCCCCGGCGTTCCGCAGAGATAAGCCACTGATCACCGTTGTCCTCTCTTGGGCGGAGGGCTCGGTGACGGCCCAGGCGTTGGTAGATTCTGGGGCTGGCGGGTTGTTTATGGACAGCTCGTTTGCTGCCCAGCACTCCATTCCCCTGCAGGCTCGAGTTACCCCATTGGTTCTCGAGGCGATAGATGGCAGGCCCCTGCAACCACCGCAGGTTACCCACGAGACTATGCCAGTTGAGGTAGCTATTGGGGCTGTTCACAGGGAGTTGGCCTGTTTCCAGGTGATTTCTTCTCCGCACTATTCGGTGGTTTTGGGGTATCCCTGGCTCCAGATGCACAATCCAACCTTCAATTGGCAAACTGCCGAGATTCTCTCGTGGTCTTCACAGTGTGGGGCCGGGTGCATCCGTGGGCCGGTTAAGGTGTTGTGTGCCTCCTCAGACTCTGCGTTGCCCACTGATTATGGGGAGTACCAGGACGTGTTTGATAAGGTACGCGCTGGTGCCTTACCTGCTCATCGTCCTTACGACTGCGCCATATCCTTGCAACCCGGTGCCACTCCTCCGCGTGGCAGGGTGTATCCTCTCTCGGTTGCGGAGAATAAGGCCATGGAGGAGTACGTTGCGGATGCGCTTTCCCGGGGGCACATTCGTAAGTCTACTTCCCCAGCAGGAGCGGGCTTTTTCTTTGTAAAGAAGAAGGGTGGTGAATTGAGGCCTTGCATCGATTATAGGGGTCTCAATCGAATCACCACTAAGAATGCCTACCCGATTCCCTTGATTACTGAGTTGTTCGACCGCCTTAAGGGGGCAACAGTCTTTACCAAACTTGACCTTAGGGCGGCGTACAACCTCGTACGGATCAAACAGGGGGATGAGTGGAAGACCGCGTTTAACACCAGAACCGGTCACTACGAATACCTGGTGATGCCCTTCGGGTTGTGTAACGCGCCCGCAGTTTTTCAGGAATTCATAAATGATGTCCTTCGTGACTTGTTGCAGCAGTGCGTGGTAGTTTACTTGGATGACATCCTGGTTTACTCTGCCTCCATGGAGTCCCATATCCAGGATGTCAAGCAGGTGCTGCAACGATTACGTGAGAACGAACTTTTTTGTAAACTTGAGAAGTGCGAATTCCATCGATCCCAAGTTGCCTTTTTAGGCTACATCATTTCTGCGGAGGGATTCTCCATGGACCCTCAGAAGGTTTCGGCAGTTCTGCAGTGGCCTCGTCCCAATGGCCTTCGGCCCATTCAGCGCTTTTTAGGTTTTGCCAACTACTATCGGAAATTCATCAGAAATTTCTCCACGCTGGCAAAACCTCTCTCAGACCTAACCAAGAAGGGCAGCAATCCTCACGAGTGGCCATCCGAGGCCATCGTAGCTTTTGAGGCTCTGAAATCCGCCTTCGCTTCGGCTCCGATACTGTCTCATCCCAATCCTGGATTGCCCTTCGTCCTTGAGGTTGATGCATCTGAGACAGGAGTAGGCGCTCTCCTGTCTCAACGTCGGTCGCCCGATGGACCCCTACTTCCCTGTGGGTTCTACTCCAGGAAGCTTTCCTCTGCAGAGTGCAACTACCAGATTGGAGATAGGGAGTTGTTGGCAATCATTCTGGCTCTCAAGGAATGGAGGCACCTGCTCGAGGGCTCCGCAGTTCCGGTCCTCATTCTTACCGATCATAAGAACCTGACTTATCTTTCGGAGGCCAAAAGATTGACACCCCGTCAAGCCAGATGGGCCTTGTTCTTGTCGCGGTTCAACTATGTGGTCTCCTATTTGCCTGGTTCCAAGAATGTCAGGGCTGATGCATTATCGCGGCAATACTCTGAGTTGTCCAGGGAGGACTCTGAGCCAACCTCGGTCATACCTCCGGATCATATCCTGGCTGCCATTCGTACCAGTCTGACTTCTCCCCTTGGGGAGCAGATTTTGGCGGCTCAAACTGACGCTCCTCCCGAGAGACCGGAGGGTAGATGTTTTGTACCCGAGGGGTTGCGCACCCGTCTGCTGCGTACCTACCATAACTCCAAAACTGCCGGGCATCCGGGGAGGAACCAGTTGTCTTGGGTCGTCTCTCGGTTGTTCTGGTGGCCAACTCTCCGTGCCGACATCGCCTCTTATGTAGCGGCATGTTCGATCTGTGCCCAGAATAAATCTCCACGGCATCTTCCAATGGGTCTTCTGCAACCCATTCCCAATGGGGAGCGTCCTTGGTCACACCTGGGCATGGACTTTATTGTAGACCTCCCTGTGTCTCGGGGGCATACGGTCATCCTCATGGTCGTCGATCGTTTTTCCAAAATGTGCCATTGTATTCCACTCAGGAAATTACCAACAGCGCAAGAACTGGCCACGGTCTTTTCCAGGGAGATTTTTCGCCTGCATGGGTTGCCCAAGGTGATTGTCTCGGACCGCGGGAGTCAGTTCGTGTCCAGATTCTGGCGCGCCTTCTGCTCCCAGTTGGGCATTAGTCTCTCCTTTTCTTCAGCCTACCACCCGCAGTCCAATGGGGCTGCGGAGCGTTCCAATCAGGCCTTAGAACAATTCCTTCGGTGTTATATCTCGGACCATCAGGACGATTGGGCCGATCTCCTGCCTTGGGCTGAGTTTGCCAGGAACTCAGCGGTCAACTCCTCCTCCGGGATGTCCCCCTTCATGGCCAACTATGGGTACCAACCCGCGGTATTACCTGAGAGGTTCTCACCACAGGACATTCCGGCTGTGGAGAACCATCTTGCTGCCCTGCGTTCTTCATGGGGGCAGATCCAGAGGGCTTTGAGGGACTCGGCTCAGCGTCAGAAGTTCCAGGCTGATCGCAGACGGTTGCCCGCTCCTTCATACCAGGTCGGCGATCGGGTGTGGTTGTCTACTCGTAACCTCAATCTTCGGGTGCCCACACCCAAACTAGCTCCCCGTTTTGTCGGTCCTTTTCGCATTCTCCGCAAGGTGAATCCGGTGGCCTATGCCCTTGCCCTTCCACCTGGGATGCGGATCTCCAATATCTTTCATGTATCACTGTTGAAACCTCTGATCTGCAATCGCTTCACTACCTCTCTGCCTCGGCCCCGTCCCATTCGGGTTGACGGTCATGAGGAGTATGAGGTGAGCCGGATCCTGGACTCTCGATTGGTGCGCGGCCGATTACAGTTCCTGGTTCATTGGCGCGGTTATGGTCCCGAGGAGCGTTCCTGGGTTCCTTCCGCGGATGTCCATGCTCCTGCCCTCCTCCGCGCGTTTCATACCCGCTTTCCTCGGAAACCTTTTGTTGAGCCGCGGAGGGGGAGGGGCCCTTGAGGAGGAGGTACTGTCAAGGTCCTACCTTTTCCCAGAGGTTATGTTACTCCATGTGCTAGCATCCATCTTGGATTTCTGCTGAGCATGATGGGAATCTTTTATGCCTTCAGGTCTCTGAGGTCCATCCCCCAGAGGGGTGTGGCTGAGTACATATAAGCCTGGGATCTGCACATGCTCTTTGCACTTGTGTCTTGTGTCTTTGTCTTGCTACAGCTCTGTGTATACGCTCGTGACTCTTCTGGTATTCTGACTCGGCTTGTGACTAAGACCATTCTCTGCGTTTCCCTTTGATCTGACCTTCTGTTGCTGAACCCGGCCCGTGACCTGTGATTCTCTGTCTACTGTTCTGTACTGTTTTGTCCCGTTGTTATTGACCCGGCTTGTCTGACTACGCTATTGTCATTCTCACCAACTACACGCCATTGGCGGCGGCCATTACCGCAGCTGGGGTGTCTCGGGGGCCGCGACCTGGTCCCTGGTTGCGTCAAGTCCATCCCCACCATCAGGGGCCCTGGTGAAGGGCAGCCTGGGACTTAGACTCCGCGCCCTGAGGGACTTCAGTCTGTTGGTGGTGGTTGTCGTCAGCCAGTGCGTTACCCTGCCACTAGGCCTACCTGTCCGTTCCACAGCCCTGCCCTGACATAAACTAAGAGAAGCTTTAGTTTCAAATCACCGCAAGCTTTGCTACCAAACAACAGAGTAAGTCTGTCCTTTGCTGCTTTGAAGCCTGGCATCACCTTTTCCTCTTTACTTATGTAACTTCGTTCTGGCATCCTCTTCCAGTACAGTCCTGTCTCATCAACGTTAAAAACCTGTGGGGGTAAAAAAGAACCTTCGGCAATAATTTCTCTAAGTGTTGCTGGAAATTCACGGGCAGCTATTGTATCTGCACTCGCAGCCTCACCACTTACTTTTATGTTGTGAAGGTTGGCTCTAGCCTTGAATCTGTTAAACCATCCATGGCTGGCAGTACAGGATGCACATTGTTCACCCCCTGTTTTCTTCAAGTCTTCAAACAGGCTTTTAGCTTTTTCTTGAATAAGCATTAAGATGAGTGGAACTCGACGCTGATGCTGATCCTTCATCCACACGCTGAGAAGTTTCTCCATCTCCTCTATCACTTTACCGCGCTTTTTGGATATTATTGTTGACTTTATAGGCACAGCAGACTTCACATGTTCCATGATCTTGGCCTTGCTCTTTAGAATTGTGCCAATGGTTGAACGATTCATGTTATAAGAATTAGCAATGTCTACCATGTTTTTGCCTCAGTCCAATTTCTCCATTATTTCCACTTTTGTTTCCATGGTTACTGCTTTGTGCTTCCTATCAGGCCCCTCCACATCACCACTGCTTTTCCTCTTGCTTCTGGACATCCTGGGCTCTGTACAGTACACTATCGCACTGTACAGTAAGCACACAGCAGCACAACTGTGACAATGTGGGGCAGGTGAAGTTGTCAGGTGTCTTCACTAAGGCAGGCACTGGGGCAGCAGCCTGAAGAAGACTGGTACTAGAGACAGCAGGCAGATGAGATGACTGGTAGCAGATGGTAGATCGGCAGGAACAGCAGGGTGGTAGGCAGGTACCAGTGGCAGAAGGCAAAGCAGCAGAGTTAGACAGGGCAGGTCATACACAGACAGGACAGATCATGTACAGGGCATAGGCAGAAACATGGTCTAGGTACAAGCAGGGTCTGGAAACCGATCAGTAAAGCAGAAGCCAATGGAACAAGCAGAAGCAGAGGTCAAAGGACAAGCCGAGGTCAGTGCAGGCAGAGTTCAGGGGGTAGTCAGGAGAATCCAGGTCAGCAACAGGAATCAGGATACAGGATCACAGGATACACAGGAGGCTGAAGACAAAGCAGCACTGATCCTGAGCACTACCCCAGTTTAAATAGCCTATTTGACACCAGCATCTGTCACACATGCACGTGTGCACATGGGTATGCGCACGGGTACAAACACGCATATGAGCATGAGCCCAATTTTTGCAAGCATGAGAGAGAGGAATTTATTAGCCTGTGTATATAAGTCTGTCTAGACGAACCATTTTGTCTATTAGTATGCCCTTTCTGACACAATTTGAAGACTCAGGGTGTTTATGTAAGAGGAAGAGTCCAGAATGACCACATACTTCAGAGGAAAATGTGCAATGAATTCAAGAGGCTTTTCAGCTAAGTCTGCACAAGACTGCTCAATGTGTTAGCGGAGAACTTGCAATCCTTTATACGACTGTTTTGGTGTGTGTTAAGATGATGTTTGCTTCTGAGGTCATACTGATTGCAACTGGTGCAAACTCTTCATGTAAATGACAGAAGAAAATGTTTACATTTCTGTCATATGCTGTTAGATGACATGGAGGATGACAGATTATTACTGCAGTTGATTTTTAGTGATTAAGCAACGTTTCATCTAAGCGGTAAAGTTTCACATCAAAATGTTCACAAATGGGGACTTGAGAAGACATACGAACTTGTACAGCATGAATGTGTTTTGTGTGGTTTCATTTGCAAAGATTTATGGCCCTTTCTTTTTGAGGGAAACACTGTTACAGGACATTTCTGTCTTGAAATGCTGAAGAACTGGCTTTTCCTACAACCTAATGAAGACTCTGAAGATTTCATTTTTAAGCAAGATGGAGCACCGCCACATTGGCACAACCAAGTTCGTCAGTTTCTAAATGAAACATTGCCTTAATGTTGGATAGGTCGCACGAGACCCCAAGACTTGGCACTACACTCCGCCCCCAAGATCTCCAGACATTACACCCTGTGACTTTTTCTTGTGGGGATATGTAAAACAACATGTTTATGTTCCACCATTACCCACTGACTTGGATGGGCTCAAAAACAAAATCACGGCTACAGTAACTTCTGTAAAAGACACACTCAGACACGTTGGGGATGAACTGATGTATCATCTTGATGTTATCCGTGCAGCAGATGGAGGGCACATAGAGCATTTATAACATGGCGGGTGAAACTTGAGGACTACTTAAAGTGGAGTTTCAGTTGAATAAAAAAAAAATAAGTCAGCAGCTACAAAAACTGTAGCTGCTGACTTTTAAAATACAGACACTTACCCGTCCCTCAGTCCAGTGTTGTCCTCACCATGGCTGGTTTCACCGGCTGTCTTCTCTCGCCGGCATCCTCAGGGTGGGCACCAGGCTGTGACAGCCTTTATCTTCACAGCCGGGTTTCCATTGCGCATGCGCAAGTAGCGCTGCACTTTGTGAATAGTTTTTTGGGACCTGCCACGTGTCCCAGAAGACTACGAAGAGGGAGGGGGAGGACAACTAACACTTCCGATCTCCTTAGGCAATCGCAGAAGTGGGAGCAGGTACCTGTCAAATTTGCTCTTCCCCCGCTCCCCAAAGGTGCCAATACTTAATGGGGAGCAGGGGACAAAAGCTTTAAACAGAACTTCCCATTTTGGGTTGAGCTCCACTTTAGTTTGTAATTTCTTATGTAACTGTAATATATTTTCATATTTGAAATTGGGTCACTCTTTTTCAAGCAGACTGTACATTTTATTAGAAAGGTGAACAAACACTTTAACTATGTAACTATTTAGCAGGGCATTACATTACAGCAGTGTTGCATAAAATAATCCAGTTTTAGCAATTATTAAACAACCCCTAAAAAACACCAGTGATCTGTGATTTAAAAAGGGTCTTACGATAAATGTAGATTATAGTTCTAGAAGACTATGGTAAATGGGTTAGTCACAAATGCAGGAAGAGTACTACATCCAATAAAAACAGAATATATTGATATTTATATAGAGCCAAAACATTTTTATTAAAACATTTTCCTTTCCTTCCCCTTCCCTTACTTTCCCTTCCCTTCCCTTTCCTTCCTCCATCCACTCCTTCCCTTTCCATCCCTTCTTTCTTTCTTTCTTTCTTTCTTTCCTTTCTTTCTTTTCCCCCTCCACTCCTCTCTCATGTTCTGTTGCAAAAGGATAACAAGTTAGCTGCTGAATAGCTAGTCACGGCAATGCAGACTTCAAATACATTATTTTACATGAGCTAACACAGGAAAATGTTATGGTCTGCTAATATACTGCACATATGAGGTGTGACAATTTAATTGTGGTGCAGCACTCAAGCGTATTCTGAAATGTTTTAATTTGCACTTGCCTTTGTCACAGACCAGTTGACTCAGTCTTTAGAGAGAAGTAGAAAAAATAACACGTGTGTGCAATGTGCTGTTGGTGGAAATGAGTGACAGAAATCCGGAGCAGTGAATTAACATCATATTTTGTGTGAAAATTGGTAAAAGTGCGAGTGAAACTTAAAGGATAAGTTCACATTTTAGACAAAAATAATAAATGCACTTTTTTTGCAGGTAAAAAATGTGCATTTATTATTTTTGTCTACAGGAGCCTGTAAAGCATTCTAATTAGTAGATCGCTGATGCCATGCAGGTCTCCTGCAGACCTGTCAGAATATCTTCTTGCCACACGGGATGTACAAGCAAGCAGATATACTGACAGGAAGAATCAATTAACTACCACAGTGCTCCACAGCGTTATGGTAGTTCATTGAAAACTACAAGCCGACAGCTTGTAAGGGTGTTGGGACTTGCAGTTCAATCATCCATGGAAGCCCGTGAATGAATGATGTGGCTGTGTGGGCAGAGCCCCACCCATGCGTGCTGTTTTCAAATCTGACAGATAGTACAGGGGAACTTCTCCCTGTACTATCTGTCAGAGGGAGGGCAGCGGTGGCTATGGTAACATGTTACATGTTCCCTCCTAAAACGGGTGCAACATGTAACATATTTCCAAAGGTGAACTTACCCTTTAAGCTCTGTCACAATAGTCTAATGTTGAACATTCCATGGACAAATCGAGTGTTTTTGGCATTGGTGGTTTAAGGAGGGGCGGGAAGATGTGCACAATCACGCATGGAGCAAGCAACCAAACATGCAAAGGATGGATGCAAATGTGGACAGATACAAATGTTTAAAAGAGTGCGAACCCTTGTGCACTAAGATCAAAGATTGATTGTGTGAATGATGTTAGAAGAATTCAACATGAACAAGGAAACAGTGTGACAGATTCTAACAAAGGATTTGGGAATGAAAAAGATTTCTGCAAAGATGGTTTCTTGAATGTTGACAGAAGATCTGGAAGAACTTTGTCTTCAAATTTAATCTGATCTTTTGAAGGATGCAAAGGTTCGATACAATATTTTTTTACAGTCCATTCTGGGAATTAAATTGTCACACCTCATACAGCTGCAACATATATAGTATACATAGGCATATCAAAGAAAAAAATTACAATAAGCTTAGGTTTCTTTTTCCACGCTGAAGCTGGAAAGGTACCGCAATCTTTGTAGAAAATGCGGGCAATATTCAGCCAGGCTCTTTGGGTCCTGGGTGTCGTAAAGAAAAGGACGTTCACAGACCAGGACAACCCCTTTTTCTCAGTTGCAGCCTTCTTGCATCTTCCCTCCATGCTTTCATCTTGCCAAGAGCATATGGTACAGGGGGAGGGGGGGCAGGAATACTTGGGGAAACAAAAGAGTGCCAGAAACACATGGAAAATACATGTATATGCGATTTGGATGCACTTCCATTGAAGTCAATTGTGCAAAAAATATTGGCCAAAAAATTGTACCGCATCACACGAAAAGGAGCACAGTTACCTTCTGCAAAGTCAAACAAAGAAAGTAAAATATTCTCAACATGTTGCAACCATCATAATACACGTTAATGTGTGCAAATGTGTTTATTTCAAACTAAAAAACACTATAATAAAAATAAGAAGAAACGGCAAAAAGAGATAAATAATTGTAATAAAATTAACAAAAGTTTATTGAAGCACACAGTACTAAAAACAGGATGGATACCCTCAGACCAAAAAAATTCCTATTGTGTAATAATGACAACGTTGTTATCCCCCTTTAAATGTCATAAATGGATCCATGCACAATCAAAAAAACACAACAGCACATGGTTAAACTCTGTCATAGAATGGTGTATCAACAAAGCATATCATCATGGGACATCCCGAAAGATATAGTAAATACAAACCATGTAAGCAACTATGGATGAACAGAGACTAGAATCAGCACATGAACTGTCTTTAAGGGCAAGCCAAATTGACAAAGTGCTAAGTTGATAAAATATTGCTTGAAGTCTAAATCAAGTGCACATACAGCCTGCATGACTCACAGATCACAAATGTATCCAGTGCTGGGCATAGAAGTCCTGTATCTGTCTTTACAACCTGTCAGCAATGAATGTAGCTAACTGTATCAAATCATTCCTTGGAAAGTCTCAGATAAACAGCAATACACAGCTGTCGTTACACAGTGAAAGCAAACTGCAATAAGCATGTGAACAGGCAAGGACAACAACATTGTTATTACCTTCCCCACTGTTGCATTGCAATTGCGTTACATAGTTAGTCTGGCTGAAAAAAGACAAAAGTCCATCCAGTTCAACCATTAAAAATAAAAAGTTTTAATCCTATACCCACAGTTAATCCAGAGGAAGGCAAACAAACCCCAGCAAACCATGATCCAATTTGCTGCTGCAGGGAAAAAAAATCCTTCCTGATCCCCCGAGAGGCATGGACGTGAACAGGCACCATTGCAGTCAATACTTTTTCCATTGTTATATGATTCTGTGTGACCCAAGTTACATCTGAAATTGCACCCGTGTGAACCAGGCCTAAAAGAAATGCATATGTTAGGAGATGTTGGCAATCAGCTCATCTTTTGCAGCACATCCAGCTGCGGTGCTTGATGTGGCATACAGCTGATGCACCTCTGGCTCCCTGTTCTTACTCAGCTGAACTAGATGATTGAACTAGATGGACTTGTGTCTTTTTAAAACCAGACTATGTAACAATGTAGCTGCCAGGACTCATGCCATTCTAGGCAGATGTTGTGCAGGACACAGCAGCTCAGAACAATCCTTCTGTGGAAAGTATAGAAGTTCACTCCCAGGCCAAACAGAGAAACTAGGATTGTATTCTCCACAATTCCCCGGGTTCTCTGCATTGCCTTGTTGTAGCAATACTCTGCTTTGGACCAGGGGTGCCTGATGGGAGCTATGAAAGAAGCGGATAACCTGCACCCCCTAGAACGGTTGTCGGCAACCCGCGGCTCCAGAGCCGCATGCGGCTCTTTTTCACCTTTGGTGCGGCTCCGGAGCACACTGCCCACCAGGTGACAGGCAATAGGGTTGCCGTAGCTCAGTGGTCGGCAAGCTGCGGCTCTTTACACATTTTAATGCGGCTCTTCTGTGTGCCGGGCGCCCGCTCCCCTCCCTCCTCTCGGGCGGCCGCCCCAAAAGTCAGGACTCTGCAGCTAGCCCAGCAATGGGCAAACTACGGCCCGGCGGACCTTTTAATCCCGCGGAGCATGGCAAACATTGGCTGTCAGGATGTAGGCGGGGCAGGGTGACGAACTCCTCTCCTCTCACAGTCCGCCCTGAAGACCGGAACGGCGCGGGAACACGGCGAGAGGAACGCGCGGAGCAAAGGTAAGTGAATTGACACAATATGGGGAATAAATTACTATAGGGGGGATGAATTACTATAGGGGGGATGAATTACTATATGGGGGATGAATTACTATGGGGGATGAATTACTATATGGGGGATAAATTACTATGGGGGATGAATTACTATATGGGGGATGAATTACTATGGGGGATGAATTACTATATGGGGGATGAATTACTTTGGGGGATGAATTACTATATGGGGGATGAATTACTATGGGGGATGAATTACTATATGGGGGATGAATTACTATATGGGGGATGAATTACTATATGGGGGATGAATTACTATGGGGGATGAATTACTATATGGGGGATGAATTACTATGGGGGATGAATTACTATGGGGGATGAATTACTATATGGGGGATGAATTACTATGGGGGATGAATTACTATGGGGGATGAATTACTATATGGGGGATGTATTTTCAGTTTTAAAAATGTGGCTCTCAAAATAAATTTCAATCGTGGTTTTGGCGAGATTTGGCTCAGTTGAAAAAAAAGGTTGCCCACCACTGACCTAAGGCTATGATTGTGATTATGACGATACACTGTGGCCCTGATTAACCCTTTGCTTACTGGGCCCTTAAACCCCCTTCATGACCAGAGCGCTTTTTGCAATATATGCAGTGTCGGATTTGTTTTAAATGTTGCAATGGTTTTGCGGCTCCCAGTCTTTTTTTCCCTCTCGGAAACGGGTCCAAGTGGTTCTTTATGTCTTAAAGGTTGCAGACCCCTGCCCTAGAAGCTCCCCAAAAAACGTATAGGGGCTGCAAATTAACACCTCCAACTCTTGATCCACCTAAAATAAAATAAAACTGAATCTGGCCTGATATGTAGGATGAAGGACACTAGGAATACATACTGCTAATATCTTTGTCAGGTTTAGTCATACAAAATACTGTGTCAGCTTATTAGCTTAGCTAAGTGAGCATTCTTTTTAATAGAATTAGTAGTTACTGTCTGTTTTCCTGTAACACAAATGCAAAGATTTGGACATGCACACTTATTTTCAAAAAGTTGAAGAGTTTTTTTTTAACTTTCTGAAAAAAATACAAAGCATTACCCACATGTCATCCTGAGGGCATTTGTTCTTTTTCAAACCCTCCAAAAAAGGCCTATGTGGCAAAGGATGTAGGCCTCATGACATGACTCTGGGAAACTGGTGATGATTATCCTTCTGCTGTCACAAATTATTTTCACATTGAGGGGATGGTACTGCTAGCTGTTCCTGAAGGCACTTCTCTGTCCTTGAGTGCTTCCCAAACCACACGGGTGCCATTTTATTGCACCTGCGACATCCACCATGCTGTAAAAAGCCATCTTGATGCCTCTCCATTTTTCTTTGGTTTGTGGAACATGAATGTATCAGGGTCACCAGGTCAATGACTTTAAAAACCTGCATAAACACCCTGGACAGAGGGTTGGCTGAATCCACAAACTAAACCTGAGCTTTTTCGAAAGGAGCTATGACCCAAAATAAAAGAGGTTGCTAGTAACCTCACCATCCCAGGAATTGGATAACTGTGTGCATCTGTAGGTGTTTTATTTTCTTCTATGATATACAATTTACCTATGATATTCTATATATACAGTATATTTGTCCTCTAGGATGCTCCTCTATACCAGTGTTTCTTAACCTTCTTACCATGAACGAACTCTTGGCAAAAGGTCTGAGATCTCGGGGAGAATCCCTGAAAAAAATGATCAGACCCACAGCTCATGGAACATTGGATCTAATCAGCGAGCTGCAGATATAACAACAATTAACAAACAAATGTAGAGCAGTGCAGGAAAGCTGTTGTGTAACATTCCTTTTCACCTTGATCCTCGCTAGCCCTCCTCTCGTCCATCCCAGGTGATATCACATACAAGAGCCTGGGACAGACAGAAGGGGAGGACCTGTGGGGAATAGTACAGTAATTAACAGTATGCTTCCCTGCACCACTCTGCAAATCCAGTACACAAGGTTTTTCAAATGGGGTTCCAACGCAAATCAATATTGTGGTGGAGGTATATCTGCCCAATGTTGTTTTCTGTATGTAATGACAGTGTGCATCAATACCTGATGCCTCCTCTGTAGTTACAACTCCTGTGAACTCAAAGAGTGGCATCAAGAAGAGTGCAGAGAGCGGGAACATGTGGCTGGATCAAGAGGTGACATCCTGAGTATGGCAGCAGTGAATGCAGACTGTGGAGGGAGGAAGCAGAGAGTGGGAGCATGTGGATTAAAGTAGCAGGAAGTGACATCCAGTGTATGGCAGCACTGAATGCAGACTGCAGAGGGGGGAGCAGAAGGCAGGGGCATGTGGCTGGATGAGAATGAATGTAGCAGGCGGTGAGATCATGATATTTTATGTACAGTTATGGCATAACATAAAGCTATTATGATCTCACCTCCTGCTACATTCAGTCTCATCCAGCTGTGCGCTCCCCCTTTCTTTAGTCTGCATCACTGCTGCTGTCACCTCCTGCTTTAGCCATGTGCTCTCCCTGTCTGTACTCACTGCTGCTTTACACCCTGTTTCAAATTATTATGCAAATTATATTTTTCTCATTTACCTAAATAATTGATGTAAATAACATTCAGCATAATTCTCATGTTATCAACTATTAAGAGTACAATTCAAATTTTATTGAACAAACCTCCTAATGATAACAGTATTTTTTTTAAACATAAAAATCTTACAATGCACTGTTCCAAATTATTACGGACAGTAAGTTTCAAAACACTTTATAGGTTGTAAAGAACTGAAAATTGTCATTTGTTGTGTTTGCAGCATATTTACTGAAATCAAAAGCTATTTCAAACTTTTAACAACATTTTAACTTTTTAAACATTTTAACAGGTCATGGTACATTTTAACATACGACCCCTTATTTGATAGCAGCTTCACAAGTCTTGCATCCATTGAACTTGTGAGTTTTTGGACAGTTTCTGCTTGAATTTGTTTGCAAGATGTCAGAATAGCCTCCCAGAGCTGCTGTTTGGATGTAAACTGCCTCGCACCCTCATAGATCTTTTGCTTGAGGATGCTCCAAAGGTTCTCAATAGGATTGAGGTCAGGGGAGGATGGAGGCCACACCATGACTTTCTCTCCTTTTATCCCCATACCAGCCATTGATGCAGAGGTATTTTTTGCAGCATGAGATGGTGCATTGTCATGCATGAAGATGATTTTATTATGGAAAGCATAGTTCTTCCTTCTGTACCAGGGAAGAAAGTGGTCAGTCATAAACTCCACATACTTTGCACAGGTCATCTTTACACCTTCAGGGACCCTAAAGGGGCCGACCAGCTCTGTTCCCATGATTCCGGCCCAAAACATGACTCCACCACCGCCTTGCTGACGTCGCAGCCTTGTTGGAACAGGGTGGCCGTCCACCAACCATCCACTGCTCCATCCATCTGGACCATCCAGGGTTGTAAGGCACTCATCAGTGAACAGGACTGTTTGAAAATTAGTCTTCATGTATTTTTCTGCCCAATGCAGCCGTTTCTGCTTGTGAGCATTGGTTAGTGGTGGCCGAATAGAAGGTTTATGCACAGTTGCAAGACTCTGGAGGGCTCTACACCTAGATGTGGGACTCCAGAGGCACCAGCAGCTTCAAATATCTGTTTGCTGCTATGTAATGGTATTTTAGCAGCTGCTCTCTTGATCTGATGCATGGATCTGGCACAAACCCGTCTGTGCTCTGAATCAGCCACAAATCTCTTAATAGTGCGTTGATCACGCTTAAGTTTTCATGAAATATCTAATGTTTTCATACCTCGTCCAAGGCATTGAACTATTTCACTCTTTTCGGCAGCAGAGAGATCCTTTTTCTTCCCCATATTGCTTGAAAATGGTGCTCTGCTTAATAATGTGGAACACCCTCCTTTAGTAGTTTTTCCTTAAATTGGGCTCACCTAATTATCACAGGTGTCCGAGATTGTTTTCAGTGATCAAAAGAGCTCTGAGACACAATGTCATCCATGAGTTAAACTGAAAAACAAAATATTTAATCTTTGTGACACTTAAATAGAATTTGCATAATAATTTGGAACAGGGTGTATACACATAGTGCTCTGGCTCTCTGCGCCTCCTTTGTATTACACTGATGCCATACATAGACTCATCAGTGGATTTCACCTCCTTATCCAGCCTTGGACTCGTGCTCTGTGCTCCCTCCCATAATCTGTGATCACGCTGCCATTGAAACTCCCCTCCTCCTTCACCTCCCCCCAGGGGTGGACTGACAACTCATGGGGCCCCCGGGCAATACGGGATCATGGGAGATCATGTGTCCTTGCCCAAACTCAAAAAAGCCTATGAAAAAGGTACCAGGGGCATCTCATGAGGCCCCCTACTGACCCCGGGCCCTCGGGCAGTGCCCGAGTTTCCAAATGGTCAGTCCACCCCTGCCTCCCGCTCTCTGTACTACTCCCTTGGCCTCCTTCTGAGCTTACAGGAGCCGGAGCTACAGAGGTGGTATCGGGTATCAATGTGTGCTGACAGTACTGTCAGCTTGCATCAGGGCATTAGATAATTTTCTTTCCTGGGGGGGGGTTCAGCCTTGAGTACCCAGAGAACAATAATAAGCACGCCTGCTACAATGTGACAAATTGTGGTGTATATACAGCGCCCCCAGCAGGCACACCTGTTAGTGAAACAAACAGTAAACATGGCTTAGGCTTCAATGTGTGGTTTCTAAAGAGGTCAGTCTGTAAGGCTGTTGACGGAGGTGCTCTTCTTCACATTTAGGGCTGAGCTGCTGGTAATTGAGCTGCTTTGCCTCTGTGTCACCCCAGGCTTTGCTGCTGCTTCCAGGTGGTTTTACCTGCACAGCTTCTCTATCCCCAGGCACACATTCCCTAAGCCTCACCTGGGTTTGTACACAGCACTCTCTGCTGCAGTCCTCTCTCTCCACCCAACTTCTCCTGTGCTGCAGGCTGCTTGCTCCCCAGTCCCTGCTAGCTCTCTCTGCATGTCCCACCAATAACGTCTACTTTCCCAAAATGCCTCCCCATGCACTATCTCCTTGCCTTTGTGTGGGCCCAAATCAGGCTGCCGATGCAGTGAATCAGTTATCCTCTCCACTGTCCTATCAGCAGGGCCACCATTAGAAATCATGGGGCCCAGTACAGACTTCGGCTAAGCCCCAGTTTTACTGTCCCTTGCTCACCCATCTTAAATCTAAAATATAGTTGGGGGAGGCTACATGCCATGGCTGTGACAATTTTGAATCAAATCTGTAGAAAATTTGACATAGCACATTGCTGACTTCCATACTTGGCCATTAAATCAATGGGGCCATGCCACAACTGTGAGCCAAACACTTTGCTTGTGGTCGCGGTGCATTGGCACCATTATACAGTGCCACTTTGCATGAAAAACAGGCATTCAGGGGATGACAGGGTCACCTCTTGAACACCTGACAGCAGTTGAAAGGTGAACACTTTGAAAGGTGAACAACTGTGGATCACTGTTCAGAGCTTTGGATAGTGTGAACCCAGCCTGATAACAAAAGAAAGAACACTGCTACTGGTTGGATCATACCAAGCTACCGCTCACATTCACTTGGTGCTGGCTCAATTCATGAGAATATAGAAACTCTAGATATCTGCACTACAGTACCCACCTTTAAGTGTAAATACAGGAATATAGGCAAAACATTTCGTTTAATTTTAATAGAGCAAGGGAGAATTAACACCCTGTTATGTTTTTGATTGTTTTTTTGCAGTACAAGATGTGACGATCACGGCGTCAGACCCCAGCCCTTCTCACCAAACTTGTGACCAAAGGAGTAGCCAATCTAATACCGCGCTGTCACGTGCGTAACAATGCCACGCCCAGCTGCACCCTGCATAAAGATTTTCCAGCTAATGGACCACAATCTGTGTACTTGCAGCCTGGGAGCAATTGTTACTGGGTCAGGAAATGGCTGATGGACCTGAACCGATGCAGATCAGAGTAATGCGGCCCTCTCTGACATTTGAAGAGCGCCAGAGACGCCGGCTGAACAACTTATGCTTATATTTCGGAGCAGCCAGCCATATAGTCCGTTCTTGTCCCGAGAAGATGCGTAAGTGTGCTTCAGTTGCTTCTGCTGTGTCTTCTCCCTGCCTCAACAATGCAACTCACTTAGCTGTGCCTATCTCTTTCCAGCTTCCCGGAAGGCTCGTACCGGTGATGGCCATTATTGAGTCGGGAGCCTGTAGCTGCTTCATTGACCTTGGCTTTGCAGCTCACCAGCAGATTCCGTTGCAGACCAAAGAGCAGGGTCTGAACATATTTTTGGCAGACGGGTCCCAGATAAAATCCGGATTAGTAGATCGAGAGACCCCGCCAATCCACACTACGATAGCTGGACGCCATTAGGAGTTCCTCTGTTTGGACGCCATCGCGTCCCCCGTTTCCAGTAATCCTGGGACTTCCTTGGCTACGAGCCCATGATCCTCACATTGACTGGAAAATGGGAACAATTCAGTTTATGTCCCCTTATTGCCAGGAACACTGTTGCCTCAAGACTCCCAGAGCCACGCAGTCCCTGTGCTGTGTAACCACGGAGGAAGAATTGGCCCAGGCTATTCCTTCGGCCTACCACTCCTATCTGGATGTGTTTAGCCCACGGGGAGCGGACATCCTTCCCCCCCCATCGGGCATATGACTGCCCAATCAAACTCCTACTGGGTTCTGAGATTCCGTTTGGCCGAATCTTCCCTCTATCTGAACGGGAGTTAGGAGCCTTGAAAGAGTACATTGAGGAGAGCCTCAAAAAAGGATTTATCTGTCCGTCCACATCCCCCGCGGGTGCCGGAATCTTCTTTGTTGAAAAGAAAGATCAGTCTCTGAGACCCTGTGTGGACTACCAGGAATTAAATAAAATCACAGTTAAGAATCGCTACCCGCTCCCCTTGGTCCCCAAACTATTCCAGAGACTAAAGGCGGCCTCTATCTTTACGAAGCTGGAATTTAGGGGCGCCTACAACTTGGTCCGTATCTGGGAAGGGGATGAGTGGAAGACAGCCTTCCGCACCCGATTTGGGCACTTTGAGTACCTAGTGATGCCATTCGGTTGTGCAAAGCCGCAGCCACCTTCCAACACTTTGTCAATGACATCTTCAAGGATTATCTGGACATCTTCGTGATCGTCTACCTTGATGACATCCTAATCTTCTCACCATCCCTGGAAGCACATCGAGGTCACGTTAGAAACGTATTGGAGCGACTTCGCCAGCACGGACTGTTTGCCAAAGCGGAGAAATGTTGCTTTGAGCAAGACAGTATTCAGTTCTTGGGATTAATCATCTCCACCTCAGGAATACAATGGATCCCCAGAAAGTCTCAGCAATTTTGGAATGGCCTGTCCCAGCAGATAAAAAAGGTGTGCAGCGCTTTATCGGCTTTGCGAACTTCTATAGAAAATTCATTAAGAATTTCTCAGGCCTGGTCGCACCCATCACTCAACTTACCAAAGCAGGAATGCGCTTTCATTGGACACCAGAAGCACAGACGGCCTTCGAGACCCTGAAAACGTTGTTCACGGCTGCCCCCATCTTAAGTCACCCGGATGCATCCTGGCTCTACATTCTGGAGGTAGATGCATCCGAAAATGCAGTAGGAGCTATCCTGTCCCAAAGAGGAGGCGTAAAAGACCTCATGCACCCAGTAGCCTTCTTCTCCGGGAAACTCACTCTGGCAGAGAGAAATTACGATATTGGGGATCAGGAACTCCTGGCCATTAAATCCGCGCTAGAGGAGTGGAGGTACCTCCTGGAAGGAGCCCCACACCCAGTCTTGGTCTACACCGACCACAAAAATTTGGAATACCTCAGAACAGCTAAGCGCCTTAGACCACGACAAGCTAGATGGGCGCCGTTTTTCTTGAGGTTCTCGTTTCACATAACCTACCGGCCTGGCTCCAAGAACACAAAACCTGACACCCTGTCACGAATGTTTGAAGACCCCAAGGAAGTCCCTAAACCCGATACCATTCTACCAGCAGGTAACTTCCTGCTCTTACAGTCAGAGCTCTTGTCCAAGCTACAAGCCGCATCCATGGGGGCCCCTAACCCACCTGGAGTCTCGTTACAAAACATGGAAGGGTTGCTATGGAAGGGGGAACAAATTGTGGTTCCCGAAGAAGCTCAAACCCTAGTCTTGGGCTACTGTCACGACCATCAATTGGCGGGACACTTCGGAATAAGCAAGACGCTAGAGCTAACCCAACGCACATTTTGGTGGCCAAGTATGGCCAAGGACTGTGAAGTCTACGTCAAAACCTGCTCCATATGCAACAGGAATAAGCCTACACGGAGCAAAGCTTGGGTCCTACTACAACCCTTACCAGTGCCCGACAGACCATGGAGTATGGTGTCTGTGGACTTTATAGTAGAACTGCCACCTTCTCAAAACCACACTGCAATATTCGTGGTGGTAGACCGCCTATCCAAGATGGCTCACTTTCTGCTGCTCAAGAACACACCCTCTGCTCCCGAGACGGCTCAGCTCTTCATCAATGAAGTAGTAGGGCTCCATGGAGTCCCTAGGAACATTGTATTAGACCAAGGAGTCCAATTCACATCAAAGTTTTGGAGAGCCCTGTGAGAAATACTAGAGATCAAGCTGTCATTTTCCTCGGCATACCACCCGCAGACGAATGGGCAGACGGAGCGAACCAACCAGACATTGGAGCAGTACCTCAGGTGCTATACCTCTTTCCTGCAGGACGATTGGTTGGCCCTCTTACCGTTAGCAGAATTTGCATATAATAACGCAAACCACTCCGCCACCAAACAATCACCATTTTACGCCAACTATGGGTTCCAACCCACTTTCCTTCTGGATCTGATTCCAGAAAACCCAGTGCCAGCAGCTCAGGATGCCATACGTTTCTTCACATCTAACAACAAATTACTACAAGAAGCAGTAACAAAGGCCCAGGAGGGTAACAAAAAAGCATTTGATAAAAGGAGAAAGGGGGAATTGGTCATACACCCAGGAGATCAGGTGTGGTTAGCAACAACCAACCTGAAAATGGCCTGTCCATCAAAGAAGTTGGCACCCAAGTTCATAGGTCTGTTTCCGGTAAAATGAAAGATCAATGAGGTAGCCTTCGAATTGGCACTACCTGAATCCTTCCGCATACACCCAGTATTCCACGTATCTCTGTTGAAATCTGCAACTCCAGATCCTTTCCCGGATCGCAGATCAAACCCTCCGGTAGCCTTGGATATTGACGGCGAAGAAGAGTTCGAGGTAGAGGCAATCTTGGATTGCAGGAGGAGAGGGGGTCGGGTACAATACTTAATTAAATGGAAAGGCTACGGCCCAGAAGAAAATTCATGGAACCAGCCCAGAATGTCCACGCTTCCAGATTAATTCGAGAGTTTCATTGCAACCATCCACAAAGGAGAGGTCAGTTGGGCATCCGGAGGCTGCCCGTAGGGGTGGGGCAATGTCAGGGATCCCGGCCACTCGGAGGTGCGCGCATGCGCAGATCGCCGACACGCACTAGCCAGCGAGCATTGAGACATAGACGATCGCGGCGACCGTGCATGCGCACTCATGATCGCGGCCTGTCACCAATGAGGGCACAGGGCACCCTATTTAAATCAGCCCTATGCATCTCCAAATCGCCTTATGGTCTTGTTCCCTGTTCCTGTGTTCCTGTGTTCCTGATTACCTTGTTGCCGACCCAGCCTGTTCCTGATACTGCTGTCTTCTCCTGCTCTGACCCCTGGCTCGTCCTGACTATTTTCTGCCTGATACTGATTGCCTGACCTCCTGTTACTGAACCCGGCTTGTGACCTGTTATTCTTTTGCCTGCCGCTCTGTACTGTCTGCTCCGCTGTTGCCAACCCGGCCTGTCTGACCACGCATACCTCTTCACATCTGGCTCTTACCTGCTCTACGCCATTGGCATCCGCCTCTACCACAGCTGGTGTTTCTCGGGGGTCGCGACCTGGTCTCAGGCTGCTTTAAGTCCATCCCCACCATCAGTGGCTCTGGTGAACCAGCAGACTGAGGCTTAGACTCCGCGCCCTGAGGGACTCCAGCCAGTGTGCTGCTAGAGGCTACCGCCAGTCGACTGCTGACACAGGCAAAGCGACGTACCCGTTCGTCGCTTTGCTCCTCTGGGTTTAGACTGCGCACACACCCCTCCCGCTGTCATTTGTTGTAGGAGGTGTATGTCAGCAGGTCTCGGCCAGTGATTTTGGCCGGGACTCTTCCGATCTCCTACAGCGAATGGAGATGCAGAGCTGTTCCTGCATTTGTAAATACAGGCACAGGATCTAGCTGGTTCTTCTCTCCCTGGAACCATTTTGCTCCAGAGAGAGAAGAAAGACGTCACACGTGAGTAAAAGCAGCACACTGCACCCCTTGATTGCCACAATTAACCCTTTGATTACCCCTTGCCACCTTGCCAGTGCCATTAGTACAGTGTCAGTGTACAGTATTTTTCACTGATCACTGCATTAGTGCCACTAGCAACATCAGATAGCGTCAGATAGTATCAGGGTCGGTTAGTGTCCCTCCCAGCTAGGGTCAGCTAACGTTAGATTGCCCGCACACTATCGCACTCACGCTATAGGTCACTGATCACCGTCATTACTAGTATTGTGTTTGTATGGATCAATATATTGATCATGAACAAAACTATATCAGTGCCCCCTTAGTATTAGTGTCCCCAAAATTGCAGTGTTAGCAGGATCATCCCCGTTCGCTGTCAGCACTAGCGTTTAGCCCCAACGCTCCCCCCCACTCCTAACAAGAAGTGCAGTGTCAGTATAATTTCTGATCACTGTCACCTGTACTACATTGCACACAAAACCATAGTGTTCACAGAATCGGGCCTGATCTCTGTTAGCACTTACCGGTAATTTTTTTTGTAGTGGTTCAAGCAGTCTCTGAAAGCCAGGTGCTCTTTTTCCCGTGAGTCGCACTAGGTACCTATAACTTTAGAGCCCAAAATGTCTAACGAAAGGTACACTAGTGAAGAGGCCTACAGGATTCTGAGCATGTCAGGTAAGAGCAAAGGGGAAGACTCCCTGACACAATCATCCTCAGAATACGAACCTGACAGCAGCGGCACCCTGACAGGTAGCTCGGACGATGGAGAAGATCAGGCGTACCCGACCTCATGAAGCTGAAGTGCTAGGATCGCACGACTTGTCTCATATGCAGCAGAGTGCCAGTACTAGTGCCGCACTACCTTTTGGTGAACTGGCGAGCACCAGCGGCTTAGTATATCCCGGTCTTTTTTATACCAGCACTGCAGTGTCACTTGGTGATGTGATGAGTCCCATAAGTGCAGTACAAGCTGGTGCGGTGGCAAGCACAAGTAGTGTCCCGCAGCCACCAGGAATTCGCACGCAGGCCCGTAGAGCCCCTAGTGTCCTTCCAGACATGCTTGCAAATCCTGATTAGCAGCACACAGATTCTGCATCACCCGTACTTCCCCCATTCACTGCCCAACCCAGAATCCCCTTGATTTTATGGGGCTGTTTTTTACAGATGATTTGTACAATTTGATTGTGGGCTAAAGCAATTTATATGCTCAACAATATATCGAAGCAAACCCAAATTCAAACCTTGCCAGACCATGTGCATGGAAGCCTATTAGGGTTTCTGAATTTAAAACTTTTCTGGGCCTAACCCTCAAGATGGGCATTACAAAAAAGAATGAGTTGCGGTCGTATTGGTCCACAAACCCGAGTCATCATATGTCCGTCTTCTCTGCTGCCATGACCAGGCATAGATATGAGACGATAATGGGCTTCATGCATTTCAGTGATAACACACTCCTGAACCTGACAGGCTCTACAAAATTCGGCCCCTCATAAACCACCTCACTGAGAAATTTGCAGATGTGTATACACCCCAGCAAAACATCTGCGTGGATGAGTCCCTCATTCACTTTACTGGCCACCTTGCATTCAAACAGTACATCCCCAGCAAGCGTGCCAGATACGGGGTCAAATTGTATAAGCTCTATGAGAGGGACACAGGCTATACGTACAAATTTAGGGTTTATGAGGGAAGAGACAGTGAAGTAGAGCCCCTGACTGCCAAGACTACATGGGGAGCAGTAGCAAGATACTTTGGGACTTGGTGCCGTGTTTGTTCCGTAAGGGGTACCACTTGGACAATTTTGTATACAAGCGTGCCGCTATTTAGACATTTGTACAATCTTGGAATTGGCGCATGGGGCACCGTGCGACCTAATTGCCAGGGCTTCCCCCAACAGCTTGTAAATACCCGACTTAGAAAGGGGAAGAAAACCTGCTTAAGGAATGATGAATTACTCGCAGTGAAGTAGAAGGACAAACAGGATGTTTTACTCCTGTTTTCCATTCATGCAGACGTGACAGTCCAAATTAACACGGTATCTGGCCTTGTTGAGAAACCCCTCGTGTCCACGACTATAACCTTAACATGGGAGGGGTGGACTTCGATGACCAAATGATGAATCCGTACCTAGTTTCCCAGAAAGCTCAACACTGGTACAAAAAGGTATCTATTTATTTATTTCAATTGGCTATACTGTAGATATCGCTCAGATGTGCTTATATTGTGCTAATAAACTGTACACCTAATGCTGCACTTAGTCCGGCGCCCCTCTCCTTTCTTTCCAAAGAATATGTCATGTCTGTAGCAGACACAGAATGTTTTGTGCAGAAGCAATCCTAGTGGCTAATTAGCTGCAGGATTGCTTTTACAAGTAGCGGGAGAAGATCCTCCCCCGCTCTCTTCCACGGCCTTCTTGGGCAGTCCCGTGCCATCGGGGGAACCTGAGAATGCAGCCAGTGTTTCTGCCAGCTGACCATAGAGCTGATTGGGGACCGGAATGGTGCCAATTATCTCTATAGTCTAAAAAAACAGAAGCTACGAGCATTTCATCACTTCAGTTTCACAGGATATAAACAGTGCCGTTTGTTAATTGCGAAAGCATCTGATCACACTGATCTTGGTGAGATTAGATAATGTAAGGGCAAAGGAGATATCTAGAGTCTGATAGACCCCAGATTTCTCAAAAAGATTATATGACAATGCCCACTGAAGTTATAGGGGATACTTGCATTCCCTATGATAGCATTAAACGTGATAAAAAAATGAAAGGGACAGTGTGAAAATAATTTAAAAAATAA
The DNA here is from genome assembly GCF_062004578.1 of Staurois parvus. Taxonomy (NCBI): domain Eukaryota; kingdom Metazoa; phylum Chordata; class Amphibia; order Anura; family Ranidae; genus Staurois; species Staurois parvus. Next base: position 53,916 of record NW_028317937.1, on the reverse strand, counting down.
AATTATTAAAAAAAAAAAAAAAACACCCTTCCCCCACGCACCTGCGTGTGTGAGCATTGACCCTGTGTCAGTATGTAAGCAGCAATTGCAAAATGCATGTGAGGTATCGCCAGATCAAGGGCAGTAAATCTAGCACTAGACCTCCTCTGTAAATCTAAAATGGTAGCTTGTAAAGGCTTTTAAAATGTTGCCTATGGATATTAACCACCTCCCGCCCACCATATAGTAATATGACGGATGCAAGGTTGTTCTCTCATTCTGGGAGGATGTCATATGACGTCCTCCCATTCTCACTGCGCATGCGCGGCTCAGGGAGCACGCAGCGTGGCGATCGGCGGTGCGCTGTGTCCCTCGGACACAGCGGATCACCAATCACGCAAAGAGCCGAAGATGTCGGCTCGGTCATGTGATCAGCTGTGTCCAATCACAGCTGATCACATGTAAACAGGGAAATGCCAGTTATCGGCATTTCTCTCCTCTCGAGTTGTCACGCTGACAGCTCGAGAAGAGAGCCGGTAATCGGCCTTCCGCGGAGGGGACATGTACACTGATCATCAGGGCACTGATTATCTGTGTGCCCTGATGATCAGTGTAGCCCCAGCAGTGCCAACTGTCAGTGTCCATCAGTGCCTTGTGTCAGTGCTCATCAGTGCCTCGTGCCAGTGCCCATCAGTGCACATCAATGCCACATATTAGTGCCCATCTGAGCTGCCTTTTGGTGTCACCCATCAGTGCCAGTCAGTGCCACCTATCAATGCCAGTCAGTGCCACCTGTCAGTGCCGCCTATCAGTGCCATGTATCAGTCCTGCCTTTCAGTGCCCATCAGTGATGCCTGTCAATGCCCATCAGTGCCACCTACCAGTGCCTCCTCATCAGTGCCCATCACTGCCACCTATCAGTGTCCATCAGTGCAGCCTATCAGTGCCCATCACGGCAGCCTCATTAGCGCACATCAGTGTAGGAGAAAAATCACTTATTTACAAAATTTTATAACAAAAACTAAGAAAAAACTTTTTTTTCAAAATTTTCAGTGGTTTTTGGTTTGTTTAAGAAAAAATAAAAAACCCAGAGTTGATTAAAGACCACCAAAATAAAGCTCTATCTGTCACAAAAAAATGATAAAAATTTCTTATGGGTACAGTGTTGCATGACCGCGCAATTGTCATTTTTAAAAAAAATATGCATTTGAAAAATCACTGCGTGAGTACTATGTGACATAAAAAATTGCAGCACCCATCATTTTATTCACTAGGGTGTCTGCTTTAAAAAAATATATAATGTGTGAGGTTGCAAAGTAATTTCCTAGCAAAAACTACAGATTTTTTTCATGTGAACAAAAGGCTTGGTCTTCAGGTGGTTAGAAGAGTGAGTGATGCGTGGCATAAACTTCTAAGGCCCCCTCCCCCCAAAACGACCCCTTTTTGGAAAGTAGACACCCCAAACTATTTGCTGAGAGGCATGTTGAGTCAATAGAAGAATTTATTTTTTTACCACAAGTTTTTGGAAAATTACAAAAAAAAATATTTTTTTTTTACACAAAATTGTCATTTAAATGATTTATTGCTCACATGGGTGCCATGAGTATATGTGGAATTACTCCCCAAAATACATTCTGCTACTTCTCCAAAGTATGGGGATACCACATGTGATCAGTGGGTTATGGTCCTAAATCATTGGCTGGGACTCACTGATTGGCATGATTTACCCCCTTTCCTGACCAGACCATTTTTTGTGTTACGGTGCTGCGTTAACTGACAGGTAGGGGGCATGGGCGTACACACCCACAGCCCTGGCTTTGCTGTCATTCGCTACAGCACATGCCAATCAGTGAGTCCCGGGCAATGATTTATGACCATAACCCACTGATCTGCTGAGTGAATGATAGAAGAGAGCCCTGTGTTGGCAGACAAAACAGAGCTTTCTGTATATAGCAGTGATGCGCCGTTCTTTTCCTCCCTGAGTAAAGACCGGCACATTGCTTAGTAAAACAGCACACAGTACACATTGGTAGGCACAGTTAACCCTTTGATTGCCCCTAAATGTTAACCTCTTCCCAGCCATTGACAGTGTATATTATTAGCACTGGTCACTGCATTAGTGTCACTGGATATGTCAGTGTCATTTAGTCAGTTAGTTTGTAGATACTATAACTTTCATGCAAATCAATGAATATACACTTATTGGGATTTTGTTTTTACCGAAGACAAGTAGCAGAATACATTTTGGCCTAAATGTATGAAGAAATCTGTTTTTAAATTTTTATCGGCAATGTTTTATAGTAGAACATAAAAAATATAGGTTTTTTTAAAATTTTCATTCTTTATTTATATAATAAAAATAAAAAAAAACAGTGTTGATCAAATACCACAAAAAAAGCACTATTTGTGTTAAAAACAATTATATAAATGTAATTTGGGTACAGCATTGCATGACCTTGCAATTACCAGTTAATTTAAAGCAGGGCCAAATAGAAAAAATGGCCTGGTCATGAAGGAGGTAAAACCTTCCAGAGCTTAAGTAGTTAATAACATAGAAACAAACAATAATCAACAGGAAAATAATAGCTGAAGGTAGAAAAAAGAATAGGGAGTTAATTAGGGCTGATTAGAACAAAGGGTTGTAAGTGATTAGACAGGAACATTTTATTTAAAAAAAACCAAAAAACTTTTTTTTACTTGTCAGTTTGCGTTAACTCTGCCTTTTTTCAAACAAGGTGCCTTCAGGTTTCTTCAGGGGTGTCTTGGCAAAATGCCTAAAAATTGTATAAAAACCAGCAGATGGATGTAGCCTGCCTTTTACTTACACAAAGCCACAAGTTTTCACTGTGCACCATTGCAACTTTCTAGCTGCCAGCAACATTTCAACCAATGATGTCATCAGTTGATAAGAAGAACATTGGGCACCTGCAACGCATACTTACTTGCCCCTCTCTGTCAGCACTGGGGTCCCATTAGCTGAGTGGAAGAGATAAACTGAGAGAGAAGAGAAATATAATACTAGTCAGTACCAGTGTGCAAAGGTGTATTTGCTTTGGAAGAAAAAAATCACCTCTAACATTGGGTGTCCCACATGTACAGATGTTGCTGTGTTCTGTAAAACTATTCATTTAATTTTTTACATTTTGTAATGGGTGCCTCAAGATTGTGCATAATTTTAAAGGGTGCCACAAGATTGTGCTGAATTTTAAAGGGTGCTTTGACTGAAAAAAAGTTCAGATACACTGCCTTAACCAACATCATTTGCAGATCGAAGTTCATTCCTTTGATTGCAGATGAATGAACAGAAAGATACAAAAAGTAACATTATGTTACTTTGAATTTTTTCTACATTGGTATCTGAGTAATATAGAAAGGCTGACTTAAGAACCACATTAACCTAGCAATATGTTCCAAAAGTGAAAGTCACCTTTATATTGAATGTCTGTTGCAAGTTATTAAGGTTGGGATTGTGTTTTTTCCGTTAGGGACAATAATCATATTTAATAAATATCCCTAAATCTTGATCCTGGGACACCATCACTGGCTCCAGATGCACCACCAATAATAGCTAATAGGCGGTAGATGTATGTGCTCCAAGATAGCAAGGTAACACCATCGTATGTACAAGAATTTAAGATGAAGCACTGCTTGCGCTGGAGAAGCAAGCGAAAACCCAAGGCAAGTACATTGACCTACTACTACTTCTTCCGTGAACATACTATTATGGTGGGGAGAGTTTCCCAGGCTTTGATCACATATATTTATTCATTGTTCGAATATAACGATAGTTCGACAGTGAACATCAAACAGAGGGGACAATTCACTAAGCGGTATCTTACTGCATCTGAGTATGTGGCAAGATACCGCACAGCTACTAAAAACATTCTTTAATATTTCAGCTGTCAGTGAGGTTCCCTGCTGACAACTGAATGCAAAATGAATTGCTGGCATTGCCCGCAAATTAAAAAACATCTATACTAAATCCTTTGGCTCTGGCATGGATTTTAAGGGGAATCCCCAGGCCAAAATTGTTTTTAAAAATGCGTGGGGGTCCTTGTCCAAAATCCATACCAGACCCTTATCCGAGCACGCAGTCCAGCAGGTCAAGAAAGGGGGGAACGAGCGAGTGCCCCCCCAAACCATACCAGGCCACATGCCCTCAACATGAGAGGGGTGCTTTGGGGCAGGAAGGCTGTTGATAGGGACAAGGGCATCTTCCCGACAACTGTGGCTGGTGGTTGTGGGGGTCTGTGGGCAGGGGGCTTATCAAAATCTGGAAGCCCCCCCGCCAGATCCAGTGCTTCCATGTGAATGAGTATGGGGTACATGGTACTGTTACTCATTCTTAAAAAAAAAAAAAACCTGTAGTGTAAAAAATTACAGTAGACAGTCTTTGACAAGTCCTTTATTAAAAAAAAATTAAAAAAATGTCCCCCAAAGTAGATCCAACATCAACAACGTTGCCCGCTGCCACCACAAGAAAGAAAGAAAGAAAAAAAAAAAAACGCTCCGCTCTCGGCGCTGGCTCCCGCCATCTGACAGCTGTGCCGGGATGACAGTTCTTAAATACCGTGATGACATCACAAGGGATGTCCTCATGCGCTGTGATTAGCCAAAGTATTGCACCTGATCTGTGGTCTCGCTGTCTCCACTCTAATTCATCCTAAAGGTGTTCTATTGGGTTGAGGCCAGGACTCTGTGCAGGCCAGTCAAGTTCCTCCACCCCAAACTTGCTCATCCATGTCTTTATGGACCATGCTTTGTGCACTGGTGTGCTGTCATGTTGGAACAGGAAGGGGCCATCCCCAAACTATTCCCACAAAGTTGGGAGCATGAAATTGTCCAAAATGTCTTGGTATGATGAGGCCTTAAGAGTTCTCTTCATTGGAACTAAGGGGCCAAACCCAACCCCTGAAAAACAACTCCACACCATAATCCCCCCCTTCACTAAACTTTAAACTTGGCACAATGCAGTCTGACAAGTACCGTTCTCCTGGCAACTGCCAAACCCAGACACGTCTATCGGATTGCCAGAGAAGCGAGATTCATCACTTCAGAGAACACATCTCCACTGCTCTAGAGTCCAGTGGTGGTGTGATTTACACCACTGCACCCGATACTTTGCATTATACATGGTGATGTAGGGCTTGGATGCAGCTGCTGGTCATGGAAATGATGTCATACATCCCAGCAGTCTCCAGGAGACCGTATTTTTCGCTCCATAGGACGCACTTTTTTCCCCCCAAAAAAGGGGGGGAAATGTCAGTGCGTCTTATGGAGCGAATATGGAGTGGCCAGTCTGGTATTCCCACTGCTGCCACCGTGTCAGAATACCAGGCCGGCCGCTCATCTCTTCTCTGCAGTAGAACAATACCTGTTCCTCGGTCCAGCGCTGTACAGTCTTCCGGCGCCGGTATCTTTAGTGTGGGCTCTCAGCTGTGACAGCCGGGTGCCCACTGCGCATGCGCGAGAAGCGGTGCGCTTTGTGAATGGTACGGCGTCTTCTGGGACACATGACAGGTCCCAGAAGACGCCAGACCAATCACAAAGCGCAGCACTTCTCGAGCATGCGCAGTGGGCACCCGGCTATCAGCCGGGTGCCCGACTACAGGGAGGACAACTGTCAAATTCAGGTACCCGCTCCCCCTCCCTCCCCAAAGGTCTGCAGTTTCTGGTCATCCCCTGCACTGTTCGCAGTCTCTGGTCATCCCCTGCACTGTCCGCAGTCTCTGGTCATCCCCTGTACTGTCCGCAGTCTCTGGTCATCCCCTGTACGGTCCGCAGTCTCTGGTCATCTCCTGTACTGTCCGCAGTCTCTTGGTCATCCCCTGTACTGTCCGCAGTCTCTGGTCATCCCCTGTACTGTCTGCAGTCTCTGGTCATCCCCTGTACTGTCCGCAGTCTTTGGTCATCCCCTGTACTGTTCGCAGTCTCTGGTCATCCCCTGTACTGTCCGCAGTCTCTTGGTCATCCCCTGTACTGTCCGCAGTCTCTTGGTCATCCCCTGTACTGTCCGCAGTCTCTTGGTCATCCCCTGTACTGTCCGCAGTCTCTTGGTCATCCCCTGTACTGTCCGCAGTCTCTTGGTCATCCCCTGTACTGTCCGCAGTCTCTTGGTCATCCCCTGTACTGTCCGCAGTCTCTTGGTCATCCCCTGTACTGTCCGCAGTCTCTGATCATCCCCTGTACTGTCCGCAGTCTCTGGTCACCCCCTGTACTGTCCGCAGTCTCTGGTCATCCCCTGTACTATGTCCACAGTCTCTGGTCATCCCCTGTACTGTGTATGCAGTCTCTGGTCATCTCCTGTACTATGACCACAGTCTCTTGGTCATCCCTGTACTGTGTCCGCAGTCTCTTGGTCATCCCCTATACTGTCCACAGTCTCTGGTCATCTCCTGTACTATGTCTGCAGTCTCTGGTCATCTCCTGTACCGTGTCCGCAGTCTCTGGTCATCTCCTGTACCGTGTCCGCAGTCTCTGGTCATCTCCTGTAGTATGTCCGCAGTCTCTGGTCATCTCCTGTAGTATGTCCGCAGTCTCTGGTCATCTCCTGTAGTATGTCCGCAGTCTCTGGTCATTTCCTGTACTATGACCGCAGTCTCTGGTCATCTCCTCTACTATGACAGCAGTCTCTGGTCATTTCCTGTACTATGACCGCAGTCTCTGTTCATCTCCTCTACTATGACCGCAGTCTCTGGTCATCTCCTGTACTATGTCCGCAGACTCTGGTCATCTCCTGTACTATGACCGCAGTCTCTGGTCATCTCCTGTACTGTGTCCGCAGTCTCTGGTCATCTCCTGTACTGTGTTCGCAGTCTCTGGTCATCTCCTCTACTATGACCGCAGTCTCTGGTCATCTCCTGTACTGTGTCTGCAGTCTCTGGTCATCCCCTGTACTGTCCGCAGTCTCTGGTCATCCCCTGTACTGTCCGCAGTCTCTGGTCATCCCCTGTACTGTCCGCAGTCTCTGGTCATCCCCTGTACTGTCCGCAGTCTCTGGTCATCCCCTGTACTGTCCGCAGTCTCTGGTCATCCCCTGTACTGTCCGCAGTCTCTGGTCATCCCCTGTACTGTCCGCAGTCTCTGGTCATCCCCTGTACTGTCCGCAATCTCTTGGTCATCCCCTGTACTGTCCGTAGTCTCTGGTCATCCCCTGTACTGTCCGCAGTCTCTGGTCATCCCCTGTACTGTGTCCGCAGTCTCTGGTCATCTCCTGTACTGAGTCCGCAGTCTCTGGTCATCCCCTGTACTGTCCGCAGTCTCTGGTCATCCCCTGTACTGTCCGCAGTCTCTGGTCATGCCCTGTACTGTCCGCAGTCTCTGGTCATCCCCTGTACTGTCCGCAGTCTCTGGTCATCCCCTGTACTGTCTGCAGTCTCTGGTCATCTCCTGTACTGTCCGCAGTCTCTGGTCATCCCCTGTACTGTCTGCAGTCTCTGGTCATCTCCTGTACTGTCCGCAGTCTCTGGTCATCTCCTGTACTGTGTCCGCAGTCTCTGGTCATCCCCTGTACTGTGTCTGCAGTCTCTGATCATCTCCTGTAGTACGTCCGCAGTCTCTGGTCACCTCCTGTAGTACATCCACAGTCTTTGGTCATCTCCTGTAGTATGTCCGCAGTCTCTGGTCATCTCCTGTAGTATGTCCGCAGTCTCTGGTCATCTCCTGTACTATGTCTGCAGTCTCTGGTCATTTCCTGTACTGTGTCTGCAGCCCATTGGTTCAGAATATTTTTTTTCTTGTTTTCCGCCTCTAAAACCTAGGTGCGTCTTATGGAGCGAAAAATAGGGTAAATAGTAATTTTTATTTGTGGTGCTCAGATGCAGTTCCACTTTAACCACTTGCCCTCCAGAGGATTTATCCCCCTTCCTAACCAGGCCATTTTTTGTGATACGGCGCTGCGTTACTTTAATTGAAAATTGCACGGTCATGCAATGCTGTACATAAGTGAAATTTATGACCTTTTCCCCCACAAATAGAGCTTTCTTTCTGTGGTATTTGATCACCTCTGTGTTTTTTTTTTCTTGTGCTATAAACAACAAAAGACCGACAATTTTGAAAAAAAAACTATATTTTTTTACTTTTTGCTATAAGATATAGCCAAAAAAAAAATTTTTTTAAATCTAATTTCTTCATATATTTAGGCCAAAATGTATTCTGCTACGTCTTTGCTAAAAACAATTCCTAATATGTGTAAATGAATTGGTTTACGTGAAAGTTATAGTGTCTACAAATGGCAGTATATATACTGGAATTTTTATATTTATTATACTAGTAATGGCAGTGATCAGCAACTTATAATGGGACTGCAGTGGGAATTCTGACACTGGGTGGGAACTGACTGCCACTAATACAATTGTCAGTGCTAATAAAAAGCACTGACACTGTACTAATGACACTGGGCAGGAAGCGGTTAACATCTGGGGTGATCGAAGTATTAACTGTGTGCTGTGTATGTTTTACTAGGGAGACATGCTGCTTTGTATTTCTCTGCCGTGCAGAGATACAAAACAGCATGTCCATGCTGACAGGAGGGATATGTGTTGTTTACACACAGGCCTCTCCCGTCAGGTTTACCCATCGATCGCCAAGTGCAGCCCAGGAATTGCTGTATGGGACCCGGTGATCGACATCTCTAGCCACCAATAGCGGCATGGGTAGGGCGGTGCATGGACCTCCTATACAGGAATGCAAATCACGTATATACATGATTTTATGCAGCCCTGTAGCAGTACTTCTGCTATAGGGCAGAGGGCAAGAGGTTAACATTTGTTTTACCCTTAGGCGTGGAGAGGTTAAGCTGGGTTGCTTTATTTCCCCATTAACACAGTGTTGATGGATGAACGCCTCCCCCGGAGCTGCTTCCTGCAATAATTACATGTAAAATCTGACAGGCTGGTTGTACCCAAGTCATACACAATTGACTTAGGTACAATCAGTCTGCTCATAAATGGCTTGAATCTAGGGTTGCCACCTCATCCCTTTAAACCGGAACACATATTAATTACACAGGTTCTGAGGCTACTTTAATGCTGATAAGGCACCGAGTTTAATTACCACCTTGATCAGCCACAGAACTTGGGTAATTAACCACTTGCCCTCCAGAGGATTTGCCCCTCTTCCTGATCAGGCTATTTTTTGCGATACGGTGCTGTGTTACTTTAACTGACAATTGCGCGGTCCTGCAATGCTGCAGCCAAGTTTACGTCCTTTATTTCCCCCACAAAGAGCTTTTTTTGGTGGTAATTAATCGCCTGTGCGTTTTTAATTTTTTGCGCTATAAACAAAAAAAGACTGACAATTTTGAAAAAAACAACCCTGTATTTTTGACTTTTTGCTATTAAACTTGTCCAGTCAAAAAAATAAAAAAAATCAAATTTCATCATAAATTTAGGCCAAAATGTATTCTGCTACATCTTTGCTAAAAAAAAATCCCAATACGTGTACATTAATTGGTTTACATGAAAGTTATAGTGTTTACAAATGGTGGTATATATACTGGAATTTTTTTTTTTTTTTACTAGTAATGGCGGCAAAAGTGACTCATAGCGGGATTGTGGCGGGCATTTTGACACTGGGTGGAACTGACTTTGTGTCTCTGACATAACCAGTGATACCAATACATTGATCAGTGCTAATAATTATTATATAATAAGCACTGACACTGTACTAATGGCACTGGGCAGGAAGGGGTTAACATGAGGGGCGATCAAAGGGTTAACTGTGTGCTGTATGTGTGTTTCACTGTAAGCACACTGCTTTGGATGGCTCTGCTATGCAGAGCCATCCAAAGCAGTGTGCAGGAACTGACAGGAGAGTTCTGGCACCTATCACCAGAAAGCCTCGGTGATAGCCAGGTGTCGGAGGGGAAACACTGGTCCCAATGATTGACAGCAAATGGTGGCGCCCCCTAGCCAGCACTGCAAAATCATGTAAATATGTGATTTTGCACACCAGTGGCACCCTGTAGCAGTGTTTCTGCTATAGAGCGACACAGAAGCTGTTAATACGTGTTCGGCTTTAAAGGGATGAGGTGACAACCCTATGTAAATCTTGGTCGGTCCCTACTGAACGGGCCTACATTCAAACCATCTATGGCTGGCTTTACTCACACCCGGAGACCAGCTGTTACCTCCCAAGTACAGGCAGAATAAAGAAGTGGCCTCTCACATCTAGTATATCTAGCATGCTCTATTATCCCGCCGCCTCCAGCACTCTTCAGCCGGCAGAATGAAAACAAAGGACAGCACTTGACCTTTCCCCTCCAGACAACTCAACCAGCCATCCACACCTCCCGTTGTCTCCCTGGCCTGAACCTGACCCCGCGCTACACAAATACTCCCCACGTTTGGTCCCTTCCTCCCGCCGTCAGCCAGTCGCAGCGTGTTGACGTTCCTGTGCGTCATCTCCAAGGCAGCGGAAAATGGCGGAGGCTCTACCGGAGGCCGGGCGGTACTTCTGTCATAACTGTTCAGCCGAGATAAGCCCTCGTCTGCCGGTGAGAGGGGTGCGAGGATACCGGGGATGGAGGAGAGGGAGCCGTGTAGGGATGCGGTGGTCTAGGGGGAGGAATAGAGTCATGGCTGCTGCTTGTGCACCGGCTGTCAATTAGGAGGGCAGCAGGTGGGCGGTCATGGCTCCCCTCTTCCCTTACCTGTGCTGTCTGAGGCGCATATGGCAGACCCAGAGAGCGGAGCAGTACTGCCTGCTCGGGCACAATGTGTGGCAATAGGGTGGCGCCATGCCGGCTGCTGACAGCACGAGCTCCTGTCCGCATGTTCTACCTGACCTGCATTGGGAACCGTCCTCTTGGTGCGAGAACATTCTAGAGCTCCCATATCGCGGGGGAAGCAGAGGCTCGGCGCACGTCCTGTGCGTGCTGGTGTATGTACCTGTATTGGGCGATGGAGGATGACATGCTTGTGTGTGCCAAAGGCCTTCTAATCTACCAGACTCATAGAATGATCACCCACTGAAAGTGGAGGGACTTGTATGAGAACTTCAAGCGTCTCATATACAGTGGGCTTTATTTACAAAACCATTCCAGGCTGCCTTCAAACCTATCCTCCCTTCTGTGTTGTGTGTATGCTTTATGTTCTCTGTAAGCGATTGAGATATTAAAATGGTATTAAACCCTAAAACATTCATTATATTGCACCTTATCAATTCTTAAAGCAGAACTCCATGTAAATTAATTTATTTTTTTGTCCCATTCAGTGAGGCTGTGCCTGCTTGTTTTTGTCCAGGGAGCCCACAAAAAGCTATACTTACCCTGTCTTCGAACCTCCCAAAAACAGTGCCCCCCCCCATCACCAGCGGTGGACTGTTCCTGCCCGGAGCCAGTCTATTGGCATGATGACATCAGGAATAGTCCAGTCACAAGACCATTGGCGTGCGGGGGTGGGCAGGAGCAGCAGGGACCGGTCTTGTGCTTGGAGGAAGTACAGTATCTCCCAGAAGTTAATACACCCCTCACATTTTTGTAAATATTTTATATGGGCAGCACAGTGGCTAAATGGTTAGCACTTCCGCCTGGCAGTACTAGAGTCGTTGGTTCGAATCCCAACCATGGCACCACCTGCCTAGAGATTGCATGATCTCCCTGTGCCTGCGTAGGTTTCCTCTCACACTCCAAAGACATGCTGGTAGGTTAATTGGATCCTGTCTAATTTGGCCCTAGTATATGTATGAATGTAAGTTAGGGACCTTAGATTGTACACCCCTTGAGGGTTAGGGACTGATGTGAATGTACAATATATATGTAAAGTGCTGTGCAAATTGACGGCGCTATATAAGTACCTGTAATAATAATAAAGAATATTATCTTTTCATGTGACAACACTGAAGAAATGACACTTTGCTACAATGTAAAGTAGTGAGTGTACAGCTTGTATAAGGCTACGTTCACACGTTTGGGAAGCGTTTTTAACACTTCTCAAATGCTTATGAATTCTGCACATGGCAGCACACGGTGCTGTTCACACAGAAGCGTTAGCGCCGCAGGAAAATTGACGCGTTGTGTCCAGTCAGGAGGAGTTGGGCTACATTCACACTAGCCTTGTAAGCAAGCGGCAGACAGGCGTTTGGGAATCGTTTTTACCGTTTCCCAAATGCCTGGGAAAATTCTGCACATTGCAGCACATAGTGCTGTTCAAGCGGGAGCATTAGCGTCGCAGCAAAACGGACGCCTCTGGTCGAGTCAGGAGGAGTTGAAGCCTCCTTTTCAAGTTTATGGTGCCGCTCCGCAAACGCCCGGCTGGAGTGTGCGGTTGCGGGGCATTTGCAGAGCGTTAACACCATTCAGACTTCATTATAGGCGTTTGTGGGGCGTTTTTAATGCTCGGCAAACGCCTAGCAACTGCTGCTGAGCCGCGCATACGGAGCGTTAAAAAAACGCTCCGCAAACGCCAGACCAACGCTTGTCAAACGCTATAGGGGTGTTTGGCAAGAGTTGGAAAAACAGTCAAGTGTGAACGAGCCCTTGAAGCCTCCCATTCAAGTCTATAGTGCCGCTCCGCAAACATCTGGCAGACGTGCGGATGTGGAGCGTTCATACTATTTAACTTCATTATAGGAGTGTTTGCGGTTTTAACGCTTGGCAAAAGCCTATCAACCGCCTCAAAACCGCGCAGAGGGTGTTTTGGGAGCGTTTGAGGAGCATTAAAAATGCTTCTCAAACGCTATAGGGGCGTTTGGCAAAAGTTAGAAATAAAGTCAAGTGTGAACGAACCGTAACAGTGTAAATTTGCTGTCCCCTCAAAATAACTCAACACACAGCCATTAATGTCTAAACTGCTGGCAACAAAAGTGAGTACACCCCTAAGTGACACTGTCCAAAGTGTCAATATTTTGTGTGGCCACCATTATTTTCCTGCACTGCCTTAACCCTCTTGGGCAACCCTCATTTTGTCCAGATAAAAAAATGTGTTAACCAAAACCGTATTTAAATCGGAGGTGATAATTCGGAATGTTTTAAAAACAAAAGGGGCTTTATGGCAACTTAAATGCGATATTTTTAACATTACGCTGTTTATCTCCTCCCCTCCCTGCCTGTCTTCAGCACCGCAACCTGGGGACTAGCAGGGAGCAGTCACACCATGCAGTGTAATGAGCACCGATTGGGTGCTTGTCAGGAAAAGGAGCGTGTCAGGCTTTTCCTTTATCCATTTTGCTGCCAGAGCTGTTTTTGCACAAGATTAAAGAAAAAAAAATCATTTTAGGCCTGAAGGTTACATAAAACACCCAAAACATGATATATTTTCTGAGCTCAGAGACCCTAGAGAATAAAATAGTGGTAGTTCCAATTTATGTTGCATGATATTACCGCAAAAGTTTTGTAAAAAATACAAGTTAGTAGTTTAGGGCACAAAAAAAGCAGTAAATTACCCTATTTTTTTTGTAAAATATAAAAGGTGAGGTTGCAGCAAGTAAATATTCAACTTTTCAAACCTTAAATTTGCATGCGCTCGTGAAATGGCGACGAACTTCAGTACCCTATATTTTCTATAGGTCACACTTTTAAAGCCCCCTCTAGGTCATCAGTATAGTGTTACGAAGGAGGTCTGGTGCTAGAATTAATGCTCTGATTCTGGTGTGCGTGGCGATGTGTAACCTATATCGCAATCAAGGTTTTCATGTGTAGGCTCCCCAGCATGAGATTTTTTGTTTGTTTTTTTTGTCGGTATGTGGTGGGGGGGGGGGGGGTGGGAGAGTTACGTGCTTGTGTTTAACTTTATTTTTTTTCCAATTTAAAAAAAAAAAAAACAACTTTTTTTTCCCCCATCACATAGGGGGCAATATGATGATTTTTTTTTTGGTGGTGACGGGTTCTCTTTGAGACATCCAGGGTCTAAAAGACTCTGGATGTCTCCCCTGAATGTAATGCGGGGAGACATTGCACCACATTGCATTCGTTTCCTACCTCAATTGCTGGGAATCTGTGAATGGGGACCTGAAAGTGACGTCAAATGTCACTTCTGGGTCAGAACAAGAAGGGGAGCCTCCCCTCTAGCCGCCGGCGGTGAGCTGGTCCCGGGCCCACAGATAGGCAAGTGGAGCCCAGGAGACAGTGGGTGGGGGGGAGCTTCACACGGGGGGGGGGGCAGAGAAGCTGGCAGTGTGTGGAAACATTTGGGCAGCAGCGCTTCTGCCCGAATGCTTCCACCTGACAGGTGAGCCCTGCTGCTTGACCGCAGCGGGGCTGAAGGTAGAAAAAAAAGACTACTGCCCGGAACTACATGTCCTGGGCGTCAGGTGATAGGAATTCGGCATTACTATAAAGCTACAGGCATCATCCTAGTATCAGTGTTTTCAGATGGCGATGCTCTTTTATGTGAAAGCAATCATAGTGGCTAATTAACCGCTTGCCAGCCGCTCTATAGTAGATGTACTGCTACTGGGCGGCAGGGCTGCGCAAAATCGTGTGTGTTTTTGCTTCTCCAGGTAGGGGGTGTGCACGCCACCCTACCTACGCTGCTATTAGCGGTTAGGGATGTTAATCACCGGATCCTGGTCAGCGATTCTCATCAGGGTCTCATCTCATCTGGTCTCTCCTGTAAGCAAGCACATGCTGCTTTTTATTTCTCTGCACAGCAGAGAAATACAAAGAATTGTCTCCGTAGTAAAACACACAGCACACTGTTAACCCTTTGATCACCCCAGATGTTAACCCCTTCCTGCCCAGTGTCATTCGTACAGTGTCGGTGTTTATTAGCACTGATCACTGTATTAGTGTCAGTGGCAGTTAATTCCCACCCAGTGTCAGATTACCCGCCGCAGTCCCGCTGTAAGTTGCTGATTGCCGCCATTACTAGTATATAAAAAAAAAAATTTCAGTGTGTATATTATATACCACCATTTGTAGATGCTACAACTTTCACGTAAACCAATTAACTTACACATATTGGGATTTTTTTTTAGCGAAGCAGAATACATTTTGGCCTAAATTTTATAAATAAATTTTTGATTTTCTTAAATTTAATTGTCAAATTTAAAAAAAAAAAAAAAAAATTATATAAATTTTTTTTTTTTTGGTAGTGCAAAAAATAAAAACGCAAAAAATGCCACCGAAAGAAAGCTTTATTTGTGGGGGGAAAAAGGACAAATTTAATTTACCCTCCCTGGTGGTATTCCCGAGTGTAGCTCGGGGTAAAGTTTCAGTACCACAAGCGGTAACCCCGAGCTACACTCAGGCTTACCATGCGGCGTTGCCTTTTCTCTTACCTTGTCCTGCTCTCCCGTGATGTCCATCCTGCAGTATCCCCTGTATTGTCCTCTGGCCGATGCCGGCATCTGTCTTCTAGGTTCCGTCCCCTGCGACGTCAGGACGTACGGGGGATGGAACGGCGTGAAATTTGAAAATGACAGTGACATTCACTAAAACATTACTGTATCAAACCATTTCACATACATTTTGTCCCTAGTGCTTTGTCCTGTGCCCTGCCTGCATTTTTACTGTTCTTTCTGCCTGGAGACTGAGAAACGTCCATGGCGTCCAAAAAGCATCCCTTTAGGCCAAAAGTGGTTTTAGACCAGCTAGAGAACAGCGATAGTAAATTAGAACCACTTGCAGAGTTGAGTGATAATGATTCGTGGGGGAAATTCGTCATCAGACACTGAAAACGATTTTGCGACTTTGCTCAGTGATGTGCGAACTTGGCGCTATATTTCAAATTTCAGTGTTTTTGGTTTGATTATATTATTGAATTAAATATATTATTTTTTATGAATATTTTATTAAATTATAATTTATGTTTTCGTGTTTCAAATTTTAACATACCCGGAATGTTTAATAGACTCTTGCTTGGACAGATTTCAGTGAGTTATTCCTAAAAATTACAGGCCTACAATAAAAAAAAAACATATTTCCATGCAAATGTACCGCTTTGAGCACAGAAATATGGACATAATCAGACCGCTAGGGAGGTTAATGTACTACATTGCATGACGATGCAATTGTCAAAGTAACACAGCGCCATATCACAAAAGAATAGCCTGGTCAGGAAGGGGGGGTAAATCCTCTAGGGGTTAAGTGGTAAAAGTGGTTGTAAAGACAGAAGGTTTTTTTACCTTCATGCATCCTGTGTGCTGCTCCCCCCAATCCTCACCTGAGCCCCTCTCGATCCAGCAATGTGCACAAGAGCCTTGGCTGTCCTGGAACTCCCTCTCCTCATTGGAGCCATTGTCTCCTGATGCTGTCACACATCCAGTGAGCCAATGAGGAGAGAGCAGGGGGTGGGGCAGAGCTTTAGCGTTGTCTTATGGATGCATAGAGCCAGGTTCGAGAAGGCACACATACCTTTGCCCCCATAGCAAGCTGCTTGCTGTTGGGGGTGCTGGCCAAGGGACAGGAGCTAGGGTGGCCAGCAGGGGTCCTGAAAAGAAAAGGATTGGGGCTGCTCTGTGCAAAATCATTACAGCAGGTAAGTATGACATGTTTTGTTATTTAAACAAAAACAAAAAAAATTAACCTTTAACCACTTGCCCTACTGAGGATTTACCTCCCTTTCTGACCAGGCCTTTTTTTTTTGCTATTCGGCACTGCGCTATTTCAACTGGTAATTGCACGGTCATGCAATGCTGTACATAAATTAAATTTGTGTCCTTTTTTTTTTACACAAATAGAGCTTTCTTTTGGTGGTATTTGATCACCTGTGCGCATTTTATTTTTTGCCCTATATTAAAAAAAAAAAAAAAAACTGAAAATTGTGAAAACGTATATTTTTTTACTTTCAGTTAGAAAAAAAATATATAATAAACTCAAAGTCATAAATTTAGGCCAAAATGTTTTCTGCTACATGTTTTTGGTGGGGAAAAAAAAATCCCAATAAGTGTATATTGATTACATTGTGTGAAATTATAGCATCTTCAAACTATGATATAGATACTGCCATTTACACCATTTTTTGCTATACAGCGCTGAACACTTGCGCAGTCATGCAATGCTCTACATAAATTAAATTTTGTGTGGTGTTTTTTTTTTTTTCAGTGGTATTTGATCACCTGTGCGCCCTTTATTTTCCGTGCTATAAACAAAGACCGAAAATTTTTAAGAAAAACAATATTTTTTTACTTTCGGCTATAAAACCGGCTATACTTTATACTTTCGGCTATAAAGCCTCACCACTTGCCCCCTTGACCCTGACCCCACACAACTCCTCCGGTCACCCTCCTCCATCCTACACTCCCTCACCCACATCTTCAGTCTCTCCCTTTCTACTGGCGTGTCCCCCCCCCCCCCCCCCCTAAAGCATGCGCACATCACCCCCATACTCAAAAAACCCTTCCTGGACCCCACCGACCTGAACAACCTTAGACCCATCTTCCTGCTGCCATTTACTTCCACGCTCCTTGAGCGCTTAGTCTACAATTGCCTAAGCGCACACCTCACTGACAACAACCTCCTCGATCCTCTACAGTCTGGCTTCCGTCCCCTACACTCCACCGAAACCACCCTACTCAAAATCACTAATGACCTGCTAACCGCCAAAGCTAATGGCCACTACTCAGTCCTCTTACTCCTTGACTTTTCTGCGGCCTTCAACACAGTTGACCACACCCTCCTCCTTAATAAACTACACTCCCTCGGCATCAGAGACTCTGCTCTCTCCTGGCTCTCCTATCTATCCCAACGCTCCTTTAGCGTTACCTATAATGCTACCACCTCCCCCTCTCTGTTGGGGTCCCCCAAGGCTCTGTCCTCGGGCCCCTTCTCTTCTTCATCTACACCTCCCTCGGCAAACTGATACACTCCCACGGCTTCAACTATCACCTCTACGCCGATGACACGCAAATTTACCTCTCCACCCCTCGCCTCACCCCTTCAGTCTCCGCCTGTATCACCCACCTACTGAACGACATATCAGACTGGATGTCGCTCCATTTCCTCAAATTGAACCTTTCCAAAACCGAGCTCCTGATTTTCCCCCCACCCTCTCCATCATGACCAACAAAGCCACCATCAGTCCCACCTCGCAAGCCAAAGTTCTAGGTGTCACTCTAGACTCAGACCTATCCTTCCAACCCCATGTGCAATCATTGGCAAACTCATGCAGGCTCCACCTCCGCAACATCTCCAAAATACGTTCGTTCCTAACCCCAAACACTACTAAATAACTCGTTCACGTCCTTATCTCACGTCTGGATTACTGCAACTCCCTTCTCACCGGCCTATTTCATTGCAGACTATCCCCGCTTCAGTCTATCCTGAACTCAGCGGCCAGACTCATCCACCTTACCAACTGCTCCGCTTCTGCCACCCCCCTCTGTCATTCCCTCCACTGGCTCCCGATTGCCCAACGCATTAAATTCAAACTACTAACACAGACATACAAAGCCATTCATAATGCTGCCCCAAACTACCTCACTGACCTGATATCCAAATACCACCCTACCCATAATCTTTGCTCCTCACAAGGCCTCCTACTTTCTAGCTCCCTGGTCTCCACCTCCCACGCCCAACTGCAGGACTTCTCCAGGACTTCGCCCCATCCTCTGGAACTCACTACCCCAATCCATCAGACTGTCACCTACCCTCCTCACCTTTAGGCACACCCTGAAAACCCATCCCTTCAGGGAAGCCTACCCCGCCCTCACCTAACAGCCGATCTCCTCCACTCCTCCTACCACTCCATCCCCCACAGCCACTTCCTCCTGTACCACTATCTCCTCCCTCCTAGATTGTAAGCTCGAAAGAGCAGGGCCCTTGAATCCCTCGTGTATTGTTTTGTTACTGTATTGTCTCATGTTCTGTCCCCCACTATAATGTACAGCGCTGAGCAAACCTTTTAGCGCTATATAAATACTGTATAATAATAATAAAAAATAAATATATAGTAAACTCAAAGTTAGTCATAAATTTAGGCCAACATTTATTCTGCTATGTCTGTGGTTAAAAAAAAAAAAATCCCAATAAGTGTAATATTGATTGCTTTGTGTGAACGTTATAGCGTCTACAAATTATGGTATAGATAATGGGAATTTACACAGCTTTTACTTTCTGACTGCTCATCACATTTTGTGAGGCGCTAAAATACCAGGATAGTACAAACACCACCAAATGACCCCTTTGCAGAAAGTAGACACCCTAAGCTATCTGTTGAGAGGAAGAGTTATTTATTTTTTTTCCACAAGTTTTTGGGAAAAGACAAACCTTTTTTTTTTTTTTTAACTCAGTTGTCACTAAAATGGTATATTGCTCACACAAGCCATGGGTATGTGGAATTACACCCCAAACTACATTCTGCTGCTTCTACCGAGTATGGAGATACCACATGTGTGAGACTTTTTTTGGAGCCTAGCCACATACAGGAGCCTGAAATCCATTGGCCACTTTGAAAGCCTGAAGGTACGTAACTTCATTTCACTTCCTCCGTTTCGGAGGCCCTGAACTGCCAGGATAGCACCAAACACCCCCAAATGACCCCCCTTTTTTTTTTTTGGAAAGTAGAGACCACCAAGGGATTTAAAAAGAGGCTTAGTGAGTATTTTTCAGATCTCATTTATTTCTCCACAAGGTTTTGAAATCTTAAAAAAAAAAAACGTTTGTTGCCACAAATTTTTGTAAAATGAATAAAGAAAACAAAAGAGATCTGCAAAATACCATGCTTACCATGCAAATTCCTTGGTCTACTTTCCAAAAAGTGGTCATTTGGGAGGGGGAGGGGGGGGGGGGGATTTGGTGCTATCCTGGCATTTCAGGGCCTCCGAAAGTGTGATAGGTAGTTAGGAAGTGTAATGAGGAAATAAAGCCCTTTTAAAAGCCTGAAGGTGCTTATTGTATTTTGGGGAGTAATTCCACATATACTCATGGCATGTGTGGGCAATAAATCATTTAAGTGATTGATAGATAGATATAGATATATATATATATATATATATATATATATATATATATATATATATATATAAAATATTTTTTTTTTTTTTGTCATTCTCCTCCATAAACTTGTGGTAAAAATTCTTCTATTGACTCAATATGCCTCTCAGCAAATAGATTGGGGTGTCTACTTTCCAAAAAGGGGTCGTTCTGGGGGATGGGGGCATTTGATGCCCAGCATTAGAAGTTTATGCCACACGTCATTCACTTTTCTAACCACCTGAAGACCAAGCATTTAATGAGACTTTGTTCACATGAAAAAAATGTTTTTTGCTAGGAAATTACTTTGAACTCCCAAACATTCTATATTTTTTTTTAAGGCAGACAACCTAGTGAATAAAATGGTGGGTGCTGCAATTTTTATGTTGCGTAGTACTTGCGCAGCAATTTTTCAAATGCAAATTGTTTTGAAAAAAATACACTTATTACATTACTTTTTAATACACAAAAACACAATATATTGGCCAATTATTTGGTAACATATAAAAGATGATGGTATACCAAGCAAATGGATACCAAAGATGATATGCTTTAAAACTGTGCATGCCTCATGCAATGGCAACAAACTGCATACATTTTTAAAGCATTGCCTATGGATAGTAAAATTACGTTGTTTGTCACCATTACTTTGGCGTACCGAATTGTGAAGCATCACATGTTTGGTATCTATTTATTTGGCATACAATCATCTTTCATATTTTACAAAAAAATTGGGTTATGTATTTTTTTTTTTTTTGCATTAAAAACCAAAGTGTATTTTTTTCCCCCAAAAAATTGCTTTTGAAAAACTACTGTGCAAATACCCTGTGACATTCCTGAGTGTAGCTCAGTACCAGAAGCGGTAACCCCGAGCTACACTCAGGAATACACTGCAGCGTTGCTCTGGGATCCCTCAAGCACTTACCTTGTCCTGTGGTCCCGCGATGTCCCCCTGCAGCTTCCCTAGCCATTACCTCTGGCTGATTCTGGTCCCTGCGAGCGTTGTGACGTATGGGGGACGGAACCGACGAGAATTTCAAAGATGTCAAAATTTGACATTTACTCAATACACTAAAATCTGATGGTATTACATTACTGTATCAAATCATTTCACATTTTGTCCTGTGCCCTGCCTGCATTTTTACTGTTCTTTCTGCCTGGAAACTGAGAAAAGTCCATGGCGTCCAAAAAGCGTCCCTTTAGGTCAAAAGCGGTTTTAGACCAGCTAGAGAACAGCGATAGTAAATTAGTTCCACTTGCAGAATTGAGTGATGATTCGTGGGGAAATTCATCACAATGAAAACTATTTTGCGACTAAGCTCAGTGATATGCGAATTTGGCGCTCTATTTCAAATTTCAGTGTTTTTGGTTTGATTTATATTATTGAATGAAATTTATTATTTTTTTAAATTATTATTTATTATATTATTTATGATTTCGTGTTTCAAACTTTATCAAACCCAGGATGTTTACTAGACTCTTGATCGGACAGATTTCAGTGAGTTATTCCTAAGAATTACAGGCCTACAATAAAAAAAAAAAAACAACATATTTCCATTGAAAACCATGTACTGCTTTGAGCACAGAAATACTGACATACAGACCGCTAGGGAGGTTAAAGGGGCCTCTGCTTTAGAAAAATGTTTGGGGGTCCAAGTAATTTGCTAACTGAAAATAAAACTATTGTTACATGTAAAACAGTGCTAGAAAAAGCCAGGTCCTTAAGTAGTTAATTGTAATCGGACAATTCAGGAAGCACCAGAATCTTGGCTGTACAGACCCATAGCTGCTTTTCCTCCTGTCCCCTGTTCTGTGGCTGGCACTATGCTCAGCCTACCACTAAAGCAGAATGTGGGAGTTCGCTCACAGAAGTCAGCTGCTATTTCTAAACCACACTGACAACCCTCACTCAGTGTTCTATAATATGATAGCCACTGCTGCTGGGAGCATGCACATAGCAATCAACATCAGCCACTTCTATTTCTGCACTGACCGCTTTCACAGTATGAAGAAAAAGAGCATTCAGTCTCCTGACTGGGGAAAGGTTGTTCTCCTTCCTTTCCCAATGTGAAAGCTGTCACACACACCATAGCGAGCCACATACACTGCTATTTCTGTACTGGCCCTAACAGCTATACATAGTGTAGTGTTCTACACTCCTGGACTAGAGTGTTTTCAAGCTCCATTGAAGTAAGCCGTGTGTGTGTGTGTGTGTGTGTGTGTGTGTGTGTGTGTGTGTGTGTGTGTGTGTGTGTGTGTGTGTGTGTGTGTGTGTGTGTTTTTCCCAGACTATCTTCCAGTAGGTTCTGTCTGCAGGTGCCCATAGATCTGAGATTTTTCCATGAAATGGACTAGATTGGTGTTGATCCCACAGCAGCGTCTTATAGGGGATACGCATACCCAGATACGGAATCATACAGTGACCTACAGGTACATCACTTTGACAGTGTGGGTCTGTTCGGTTTGGATAAAGTAGTTAAAAACCTGTAGGCCTATTTTTTTTCTGGGGAGACTTCCTTCACTTTGTGCTCCACTGATGCAATAGAAAGTAAGAGAAAATCACTAGAAAGTGAGGGAATTCCTATCTTAAAGTCATCAAAACAGGTGTACTCTCAGAAAATGTACCCTCTTCTCCATCTGATGAGAACGGTAAAAGTATGGCTGTCGCATTACTTTTTGTGTCTGAGAGAATGACCCCACAGCAAATAGGGTAAATTTGACCTAGCAGGTGCAGAGATGGTCATACAAACCTGAAAGGGGTTTTAATCCTTGCTCTATTGGTTTGCAGCAAGACGGGGTGAAAACTGGACAAGCTGACCCTACCAACCTGTCAAGGTTTTGAAAATTAGCATGATGAATAGTATAGTAGTGACGTACAGTAGGTTGTGAACGAGCCCTGGGCTAACAAGTTTTTCTGCACACGCGGTTTACATGTGACTGCTAATAACAATGAACTATGCAGGCTAAACCTAATGTATAGAACATCTGAAATAACTTTGTGACGTGATTTTGCTTTGTCATGTTGTCGCAACAGATTGTCACATGGTGCCATACATCCTTTCAAGTGGAAATCTTGTCACGTAACAACAGGACTTGTGTTATGACCAAGCCGCTGTGTCGGTGATAACTACACTAAACTGGAACTGTAGATAGTGGGTTTTTTCCCCAACCTTTTTTCAGGTTTCTATGGCTCTGTGTCACTGTTAGGGTGATTTTTCCCTAGGACAGATGACAAACTCCAATGCTAACCCTCCCCTGTTGTACTATATTTTTATTTCTGCCTATGTCCTCACTGTAGATATTTTCTTTTGCTTCCTATCCTGGTGACACAACAAGTTGGTATTTGATACTTGTACAGGGGCGCGGGAATCATCCCAGAGGTTCTAAACGTTTCCTGTTTTATGTAAAAAAAGTTTAAAGTTCAAATTCAACCACTTGCCAGCCAGCGACATACCGGTACATTGCTGAATTGGAAGGGTGATAGCTCCGTCATCACTGCAGCATTCATCGAGATATTATTTTTCTTCAGCCAGCAATTCCCTTCACTGTGTAAAGTAATTCTAGCAGCTAAGAAGCCACTGGATTATTTTTACATGTGACAGGGGGGTCCCACCCTTCCTTTTGCTACTTTACCAGAATCTCCTGAGAAATCAAGGGAGCCCAGTAAGGATGCCACCAGCCGCATCGGCTTCCCTCAACTGTTCTTGTTCCTGTCACTGTATGACGTCATAAACTGGAAGCAACAAGGATTTAATCTCTTCCAGATTTGGTTCCTTTGTTTACAAGCCATTGTCAGCGTGTTTAGCAGCAGATCAAACCAATATTGGTTTTATCTACTGCTTTGGAGGCCAGAGGAGAGATCTGGGGTCTCATAGACCCCAGATCTCTCCATAAAGAGAACTGGTAATGGCCCATGCTATCACAAGGGATGTTGTTCATCCCTTTTTGATAGCATTAAAAGTGATAAAAAAATGTAATGGTACAGTGTAGAAAAATAAAGCAAGCACCCCTGTGCTTGTGTACAATGGTAAATGCAGGCATCGGTCCAGCACGCATACGTAAACAGTGATCGCACCACACATGTGCGGTATCACCATGAATGTCAAAGTGAGAACAATAATTCTAGCACCAGACCACCTGTGTAAAATCTAAAGTGGCAACCTGTAAAGGCTTTTAAAGCCTATGAATAATTTTAATGTTCTGTAGCTTGTGGCCGTTTCATGGGCGTACACGATTCGCAACTACCTCCAGGCAATTTTACTTCGGCTCCAGTATTCTATAGAGCTTTCTGGGACCTAGGTGCCCTGTTATGCAAACTGGTCATGGCTCACATGCCACAACTGTATAGGAGACAAAATTTCAAACCTAGTACCAATTGCCTGGTAAGTAGATTAAGTTGCAGTAAACTGTGTATGTTATGTTTAGTTATTCAAAACCAATATTCCTAATTTTGTCCTTCATTAAAGGTTAGGGAGATGTGGTTCCTCCCTTTCCAGACATAAAATAGCAGACCAAACTTCACATAAAAATTCCGACTCCCACTTTTACTAGCTAGCATGTCCTCGTGGACCAAGCAGACACCGTCCAAATTTTTGGTGTAACTGTAGTCTGGAGAAATCTGCAACTAACAGAGGGATCATTGCTTTTTAACATTTTGGTTCTTTTTTTTTTTTTTTTTTTTTTCCTTCTTCAGTGGCTCAAGGTTTTTTACCTTCATGTATTCTATGCATGAAGGTAAAAAAACCATCTGTGCCATCCCCAATCCTTACCTGTGCCTCCTCCGATCCAGTGACATTCACGGCAGCCTCTGGCTGGGAACTCTTCCTCCTCAATGTCTGAGACAGCAGCGGAAGCCCATTGGCTCCTGCTACTGTTAGTCAGTGAACCAATAAAGATTGAGCAGGGGGCGTGGGCAGAGCTGTGGCTCTGTGTCTTATGGACGCATAGAGCAGTGGCTCAGGGACAAGCTCACAGCAGTACCCCCAGGGTGAGTAACTTTCCCTGGGGAAACTGCTGAAGGGGAAAGAGCCAGGATTACCGGTAGGCACCCGAAAAGAAGAGGATCGGGACTGCTCTGCGCAAAACCACTGCACAGAGCAGGTAAGTATAACCTGTTTTAAGAAAAAAAAATTGAAGCTGTAGTGTCACTTTAATGCTAAATGAGTGGTGAGCAAGGTCCTTAGGCTCCATGCACACGCGTGTTTTTAGCTTTACAAAGAAAAAAAAAAAAAAACCCACTGGAAACTGTGTTTTAGGAGCATTTTTTTTCACTGCTAGCAAATTGTTCCCAAAAATGCCCCCCCCCCCCCCCCACCCTTCTTCTTCTTCTTCTCCTTCCTCTCCTTCCCTTCCTCTTCTCCTTTTTTTTTTGGTCATTCTAGCTTACAATAGTGTGATGGATAGGATAACACTATTCTAACACTTCTAGGGGCAGAAAAAGAAACCGCTCATAGCTAGGGGCTTAATAATAAGCTAGTGAGCATGGAGCCTTAGAAGCTGTTCTTTCTGAGGTTCATTCTGCTAAGACCTAGATCCTTCTCCTCCAGCAAGGCAGCAATTAAAGCAGAACTTTACCCATAAAAACATGATAAAAAAAAAAGTTCTTTAGCGAGGAACATACATTCCACATTTTTATGCTGCAAAAATGAGTGTGTGCTGTAAATTGCCCTCAGCATTGCTCCTGTTTCTTCTTCTGGAGGCTGCCATTTTTGTTTAAGCCCAGAGTCCTGAGCAGCATTAAATCTTTAGGTTGTTAACAGATTGGCCTCAAAAATATTTGGCACGACTAAAAATAGAGAGCATCTGAGCATGTGCAAAGCAGGGTGAGACGGTGTATTACTGGATTTTAAACAGTATAGGCACTTATTTTTAATGTTTTACATACAGTAGCTTTATCTGCAAAAGTGACCAGCCCGAAGCCATCTATCAGAACTTAATTTTCTGACTAAAGTTCCACATTAAGAAGCTGTGAGTATCTAATTCCAGTTTCTTATAAATTTTCCTTTTCTTTGACAAAATCCAGTATTTATTTTGTTGCAAATGAAATTGAAAGACTTCATAAAATGTTGTACAATTAGACATTCTGATTGGTGAGGAGGCAGAATCCATGCCTGAGCAAAAGCATAATTTCTGGTCCACCAGGTCATAAAGTACACCATTGTCAGGAATTGAAACCCAGAACAAATCTGTTCTGTGACAAAGTAATGCCCCTTTTCCCCATAACATCTTTCAGGACAGCAGGAGAGATCGTAGCTCCTCCCACTAGGCAATAGGAAACACCTCTTCAATGGCCTCCTTTAGGCGGCTTCTCCCCACACCCAGTTTTTGTTTCCCCTGGCCTGGTAGGAACACCTGGAGGAGAGCTAGGGTCACTTGGGGCTATCCTAAGAGACAAAGCACCCCTTTACCTTTTTTCCCTTTTTTTTTTTTTTTTTTTTTTTTTTTTTTTTTTTTTTTTCCTTTCCATTTGAGATTCCCGGTCCTCCCATGTTCCACCCGGAGTGTAAGGCAGTGGATGGGCTCCTTCTCCCCCTCCTGTGCTCAGGGAGAGCCTGTACTGAGTGACAGCACCTCCTGTGCTCGGGGAGAGCCCTTACTGAATGACAGTACTTTTTTCTCTCTTCTTTGGCTGACATGGACATGAGAACCGCCGCTGCTATCTTTTGAAGAGGGAGCTGAGAAGTATCTCGGCTGTCCGGAAGGGGCAGGTCTGTCTTTTCTTGTGCTTCCTTTTTTTTTTTTTTTTTTTTTTTTCCTTTTTTCTCCCACTTTCTCTACGGCAGGCTAACCGCTCTGAAACAGTGGTGAAGAGGAGATGCCCCTTGTGCAAGGCTAAGTTGGGGGACACTTGGAAGAAGACTCTATGAAAATAATGCATTGCCATCCTTGTTAAAGAGGAATCCTCCCCTGTGTGCAGTGATTTGATTGCTTATGTTAAGTATGAGCTCTATGCCACCATTCAATCCTTCGGCACTTCGCTAGTGAATCCTGCCTCGAGTTAGGCCTCTGTCTTAGAATCCTTGCAATGCTCACTCTCGGCCCCTGTGGTGGAGGCAGAAGCAGGAGGTCCTTCTACCCAGGAAGGGCATTTCCCCAACTCATTCTGATATTGATTCAGAGGAAGAGTAGGGGGAAAGTGCAGAAAATATAAATTGTCACTGGAAGAGGTGGATGGGCTTTTAAAAGCAATCTATGCTACTTTAGGCATAGAAGACAAAAATGAGTTGATGCTACATGACCGGATGTATGTGAACCTTAGTGTTCTCAGAGGGCAAACCGTTCTGGTACACGCTAGTATATCCGATCCTTTCAAAGAGTGGCTGTAACCAGAGACTGCTTTCCCCCCCACCCCCCAATCCCACAAAATGAGATTCTCTTTCAAGGAAGATCCTGCTGCTGCAGTTGGAACAAAATTCCAAAATTGGATGTGGCTTTTTCACAGTTATGGAGATCTACGGACTTGGCTTTTTAAGACCTGGGAATCTTGAAAAGATCCTATGAATAAGAGTATGAATCTGCTGCTTAAAAGATCTCGTAAGTCAATCAAGGGTAATTTGAAACCAGCCATGGCTACCACTTGTGTGGCTACAAATCTTGAAAACGTAAAGCATACATTGTGGTGGATTCACCTAAGCAGGAGATCTTGGATTCATTCACAACCCTATCCTCTGCTGTGGCCTAAATCAATAAGATCAGTCGAATCAATAAGAATGTCAGCAGCCTTGGCCAATTTGGCCAGAAGAGAATTATGGTTAAAAGCCTGGTGATGCTGCATCAAAGAATACGTTTTGTGGTATTCCTTTTGCTGGAGACTTTTTACTTGTTCTAGATCTGGATTCCATCCTTGATAGGACAACAGACAAAAAATCCTCTCTCATCAAGAAAAAGCAACCTCCTAAAATGTCGTGTGTGTTTTTTTTTTTTTTTTTTTTTTTTTTTTACCTCAAAGGTCTTCGTAACAGGATAACAAGTTCCAGGGAAGGAGGAATTGGATCTCACAGAAGTCTAAATGCAAGGGAGGACTCCTTTTTCCATACTTCTGCGCAAATCACAAAAAACCCTGCAAAATATGTGCGAGGAAGGCTTCAGGGGTTCTTCCCTCAGTGGTCAAGCATGACTTTTAATTAGTACATTTTAACTATGCTTTTCCAAGGTTGCGGGATAGTTTACAGAATCTCCCCCGAAAAGATTTCTGGTGATGCATCTCCCAAATGACCCAACCAAAGCTCTGGCTATGAAGTCCCTTCTAGAGGAATTGATGCAACAGAGGGTTGTGGTTCAATTACCGTCAGAAGAAAGACAACTAGGTTCTATTCTCATGTGTTTCTGGTGAGGAAACCATCAGGAAAATTCCGTCTTATCCTCAACCTATAGTCTTTGAGCAGGTCTGTTTTTTGTACAAAAAATTTCTGATGTACTTTTTTTTTTTTCTGCCGGCAATCTGTTGACACAGGGATGTTATATGACATCAATAGATTTAAGAGACGCATACCTCCATATTCCTATTGCTCCACAATCGCAATGATTTCTCAGATTAGCAGTGAAGATGGAGGAACAATTTCTTCATTTGTATTTCAAAGGCATTTTGTCTGCTCCACGCATATTCACAAAGGTGATGTTGGAAGCTCTAGGCTGCTTCCTCTTCAGGGCATCCTGGTAATCCCTTACTTAGATGCTCTCCTCTCCTTTGCTCCTTCGCTCCTTCGGAGGAGCTGTTACAGGAGGATATATTCAGGGTCCGCAGCCATCTGGAAGCTTTTGGTTGGACTGAATCGCCAAAAGTCAAATTTCAATTCTGCTCAAGTTGTGCAGTTTAACGGCTATCAGATCATTTTAGTGGAACAGTATATCTTTTTACCAGAAGAGAAGGCAAGGTACACAGTGTTGTGGCCATATTGCAGTTCAATCAGGCTGTCGGTAAAAAAGTGTCGGCTTTAGGAACCCTAACTTCAACCATGCCGCAGTTCAATGGGCAAGACTGCATTCAGACCTCTTCAGGATTTTCTCTTAAAAGTGTGGGACCAAAGTCTGGAATCCCTGGACACAGTAGTAAGTATCCCCACCTAAGTAAAAGGGGCACTTTTTTTTTTTTTTTTTTTTTGTGTGGTGAAGATATCAGACAGTCTTTTTAAAGGGCCTTCTATGGTCTTTTTCAAGTTAAGAGAAGAATTACAACAGATGCCAGTTCTTGGGGTTGGGGGCCCACTGGAGAGGAAATATGGCACAGGGAAATTGGTCCGGGATGAAGGCTGCGAGGTCCTCATATTGGAAAGAATTAAGGGCAGTTGCATGGGCACTGTCATGCTCTCCAGGGGCATCATGTTCAAGTTCTCTCGGACAATGCCACAGTGGTGGCCTACTTGAATAGGCAAGGGGGTACAAGGAGCAGGTTCAAGGTCTGGAAATAGAAATACTGGTATGATAAGAGAGCCATTTGCTATTCTTATCAGCGATGCACATTGAACAGAGTAGCGTATTTTCTGATCAGATACCACTTTCGAGAAGCAAATTGGTCTCTGAGCCCAGAGGACTTTGCAATGATCGCCAGGAAGTAGGGGCAACCACAGGTGGACCTATTTTCATCCAGGGAGAATGTACAGCTCCCTCAATTCTTTTCTCTGTACAGAAATGATGGCTCCCTAGGGATGGATGCTTTGACGCACCCTTGGGGATTTTGTCTGTCATGCCTTTCCCCCACTTCCATTCCAGCTAATTCCACTGGTATTAAGGAAAAGCCAAAAGGAGAACATATCAGTTATTCTGATTTACTCCATTTTGGCCAAGAGAGCATGGTTCCACCATTCTACGACTGGTGTCCAAGCCATTTTGGCACCTTCCTGTCAGACAGGATTTACAGATCCAGGGTCCAGTGAATTACCCAGAAGTAGCCATGTTCACTTACTGCCTGGTATCTCAAGAAAAGCTCTTGAGAAAAAAGGGGTTTTCAGAACAATTCCTATCTATTTTGCTGTCAAGTAGAAAGAAGCCGACTAGGGCTATATACTGTACCAAAGTTTGGAAGGTTTGCATTGAAAGCATTCTTGGTGTTGTGTGACAAACTGCAAGATTCTGTATTGGTGTGCAGGATAGTGCAGATGAGGGTCTGGCAGTTGGTACGCTTAAGGTGCAGGTTGCAGCCTTGGGTGTATTCTTGGAAAGATCTATCTCTTCAGAGCCCTTGGTTGGTCTCTCTATCTGTATATGTGTCTATGTATGTATATGTGTATATGTGTGTGTGTGTGTATATATATATATATATATATATATATATATATATATATATATATTATACTTTTTTTTTTTTTTTGTCTTTTTCCAGACAGAACTATAGGAGACTTTCACAATTTAGATGTTAAAAGAATTCTGTTATATTAAGACTTTAGGCGTTTGGATTCTTTGTACTTTTTTTCTGGTAGTAAAAAAGATTGAAAGGCGTCTAAAGGATTAATCGCTAGATGGGTAAAGTCTATTTGGGAATCCCTATTCCCAAATAGTATGGTCTCCTCCATTGGGGATTCAAGCACACTCCACTACAGTATAGCTCTTGCAGTCACTTGGGCAGAAACGCTGGTGCCACCCCTGAGCAGATTTGCAAGGCAGCTACGTGGTGAACCTTGACTTTTGTGTATCACTACAGACTGGACCTTTTTATCAGCAAACGTTCAGGCCTTCGGCAGCAAGGGTACTGCAAGCTGTTTTACCTCCCTAGTTGGTTGAGTCTTGTTTATCTTCTCGGGTGCTGACCTGAAAGAAGTTAATGGAAAATCCAAGTTAGACTTACTGGTAACTTCCTTTTCAAGACAGCATTAGCCCGCCCTTTATGCTGTGATTTAATGTTTTGTGCATGTAAGTTCCGGCCTGGGCCAGGAACAACTGACGAGGTGTGGGGAGAAGCCACCTTTTTAAGATTAGAAGGAAGAGGTGTACCTATTGCCTAGTGGGAGGAGCCACAATCTTTCAGGTGTTGTCTTGAAAGACTCCTGGAAAACAAGTTACCAGTAAGTCTAACTTCTTCACCAGATTCTTGATTGTATGTCAGTGCTGTTCAAAGCTATTTTGAATAGCACTGCCTTCCTTAAAGCCAAACTTAACTGCATCAGCACCATAAACCAAAAATGATATATAAATAATTTTTTAATATTGATATATTTTATATAGTCTCCAAGCTTTATTTTGTTGAGAAATGGCTTTGAATTCCTCCCCTAGCATTTCTAGCTGCAGACCTCTTCACAAAGGGCAGATTATTCCTGTAGCACTTATTTCCCTTACCTCAGCTGAGAGCCCCGTCTCCCCTCTTCCTGATAAAAAGAAACAAAAATGCCTATCAAGACTCATGGGTATGATGTTTTTGCCTATGCCAGAACCTTGGAAGCAACTGAAGAAATGTTAACTTTTTTTAACGTGTAACTATAATATACATGCCCATCTACTGTACTATGATTAGTAGCCTAAGGAATAAAAAAGGTTCATGTTGATAAGAGTACAGTTTTGCTTTAACCACTAGCCTACAAGGTACTTATACCCCCTTCCTGCCCAGGCCAATTTCCAGCTTTTAGCGCTCACATTTTGAATGAAAATTGCGCGATCATACAACATTGTACCCATATGAAATTTTTATCATTTTTTTGTGACAGAGCTTTCTTTTGGTGGTATTTTAATCACCTCTGGGTTTTTTATTTTTTCTTAAACAAACCAAAAACCCCTGAAAATTTTGACTGATGTGCGCTAATGAGGCTACACTGATGGGCACTGATAGGTTGCACTGATGGACACTGATAGGTGGCAGTGATGGGCACTGATGAGGAGGCACTGGTAGGTGGCACTGATGGGCATTGACAGGCATCACTGACGGGCACTGATATATGGCACTGATTGGCATTGATAGGTGGCACTGACTGGCTCTGATGGGTGACACTGAAAGGCAGCTCAGATGGGCACTGATATGTGGCATTAATGTGCACTGGTAGGCACTGATATGTGGCACTGACAAACGGCACTGACAGATGGCACTGCTGGGCTACACTGATCGTCAGGGCACACTGATCATCAGTGCCCTGATGATCAGTGTACATGTCCCCTCTGCGGAAAGCCAATTACCGGCTCTCCTCTCAAGCTGTCAGCGTGACAGCTCGAGAGGAGAGAAATGCCGATAACCAGCATTTTCCTGTTTACATGTGATCAGCTGTGATTGGACACAGCTGATCACATGACCGAGCCAACATCTTCGGCTGTTTCCGTGATTGGTGATCCGCTGTGTCTGAGGGATGGGAGGACGTCATATGAACGAGAGAACCACCTTGCGCCCGTCATATTACTATATGGCGGGCAGGAGGTGGTTAAAGAGAATTTGTATATGCTGGCTTGTATCCAGGTTGTCTTCAGCTTTTCCCCCCTCATGCTTTCTGGTTATAGGCCTTAGGAAAACCTAGGTCCATGGATTTGCAGCTGTGATGTAATACAGATGATGTTCATGTTCTCTTTTTGATCAGAATGCTATCAGGACATCTGTATAAAAAAAATTTTTATGTTTCCACAGGTAAAAAAAAAATTGCATTTATTTATTTTATAAGGAGCCTGCAGAGCATTGCACCCATGATCATCAAATCCTGGTTGCATACTTGGGCTCTTACAGACTCTCAGGATAGTGGTCTGCCTGTACCTCGTATGGGCAGGGAGTTACTTGAGAGCAGGAAGATTGATGGACTAAGAGCAGTCACCAGCACCCTCACAGTTCTTTCAGAACTACAAGCTATCAACTGTAATGACTGACATTACTTGTAGGCATTAATTCATAGGAAACTGAATGATGCAGTCGTGTGGGCGGAGTCCCTCATGGACTTTTTATATTCAAAATGTGACAGCAGGTGCGGGGAGAAGATCCCCCACCAGCTGTCATGGGGGGGAGAGGCTGAAGATACTGGAACATGTATTTAACCAGTTCAGCTCTTTGAACGTACATAGTACAACCAAAGAGTGAACCTTTTAATTACAAGCTGATGGCTACAGTTGTGTGTTTTTTTTTTTTCAGCCGGCTTAACCACTTGCCGACCGCAGATAGCCAGATGATGGCTACACTGCGGCCGGCCAGTTCTGAGAGGGTGTCATATGACGTCCTTCCAGAACGCGCTCTCCTGCGCGCCCCCGACAATCTCCGTGAACCATCCACTACTCCATCCATCTGGACTATCCAGGGTTGCACGGCACTCATCAGTGAACAGGACTGTTTGAAAATTAGTCTTCATGTATTTTTCTGCCCAATGCAGACGTTTCTGCTTGTGAGCATTGGTTAGTGGTGGCCAAATAGAAGGTTTATGCACAGTTGCAAGACTCTGGAGGACCCTACACCTTGATGTCCGTGGGACTCCAGAGGCACCAGCAGCTTCAAATATCTGTTTGCTGCTATGTAATGGTATTTTAGCAGCTGCTCTCTTGATCTGATGCATGGATCTGGCAGAAATCTTCCTCAATGTGCCTTTATCTGCACAAACCCGTCTGTGCTCTGAATCAGCCACAAATCTCTTAATAGTGCGATGATCACGCTTAAGTTTTCGTGAAATATCTAATGTTTTCATACCTCGTCCAAGGCATTGAACTATTTCACTCTTTTTGGCAGCAGAGAGATCCTTTTTCTTCCCCATATTGCTTGAAAATGGTGCTCTGCTTAATAATGTGGAACACCCTCCTTTAGTAGTTTTTCCTTAAATTGGGCTCACCTGCCAATCTAATTATCACAGGTGTCCGAGATTGTTTTCAGTGATCAAAAGAGCCCTGACACACAATGCCATCCATGAGTTAAACTGAAAAACAAAATATTTAATCTTTGTGACACTTAAATAGAATTTGCATAATAATTTGGAACAGGGTGTAAGTGCCTGGTAGGCAAGTGGTTAAAGGTGAAAGTGATGCAGAAGCTCCATAGCTGCCGATCAATTTCAGAGTTGGCAGCATGGTGCCCTCCCTCCTCCTTTTGGTTCCCAGGATCTCCCCCTCTTAGCGAAGCCCAGGAACGCAACCGCTGGCTAAGGGAGGGAGAGCGCTGTGGACCAAGGCAAATCCACGCCACGATCTCACATGCAAACACTGAAACCAGAAGTGATGTAACGTCTCAGATGCACCCTTTCCTGACCAGTACAGCCTAAAAAAATTGCTGTAACTCCCATTGCCCCCGCACAGACGCAAATACAAGCCCAGGATGTGCATGCGTATGTAAACTCTGATCAAACCACATGTGACCTATTGCTGCAAACGTCAGGGTGAGAACAATAATTCTAGCACAAGAGCTCCTCGTTAACTTTAAACTGATGAGCTTTTAAAGCGTTGCGTATGGGTTTTTTTTTCTTTTTGGCAATGTAGCAAGCGCACACGATTTTAAGAATGTTTGGTATCCATTTACTCAGTGCAACCTCCTCTTTTATATTGCAACCAAAATAGGATGTTCTATTGTGTTTTTGCATTAACCACTTGCCTACCAGGCACTCTTACCCCTTCCTGCCCAGGCCAATTTTCAGCTTTCAGTGCTGTTGCACTTTGACAATTGTGCGGTCATGCGACACTGTACCAGTGACATTTTAATAATTCTATTCACACAAATAGAGCTTGCTTTTGGGGATTTTTTTTTTCCCCCTATTATAACATTTTTCAAACGGGTAATTTTTCTCCTTCACTGATTTGCGTTGATGAGGCAGCACTGGCGGGCATTGATGAGGAGGCTCTGGTGATGGGCACTGATAATCAGGGCACTGACAATCCGTGCAGATCTGCTCTGTAACATTTGCTGGTTATCGGCAGTACTTTCC
This sequence comes from Staurois parvus, assembly GCF_062004578.1. Taxonomy (NCBI): domain Eukaryota; kingdom Metazoa; phylum Chordata; class Amphibia; order Anura; family Ranidae; genus Staurois; species Staurois parvus. The sequence goes on along the minus strand of NW_028317937.1, from coordinate 19,290 downwards.
TCATGCTGTGACAGTGTGACAGGAAAGTGCTGCTGATAACCGGCAAATGTATTTACTTTGTGATCAGCTGTGTCATTGAATACAGCTGATCACATGGTAATAGGCCACTGTGATTGGCCTGTTACCTAGTCATGTGATCAGCTGTGTCCGTAGGACACAGGACTACAGGGCCTCCTGCCTTCAGAAAATTAATAATGTTCTGGTGGTGTAAGTAATTAATTAGTTTAGAGTCTTGCATATAGAAGCAACTAATGTTATCCTAGGTGTCCATGTGCCGCTCATCAGTGCAGCCTCATCAATGCACTTCAGTGAAGAAGAGCAATTACCTGTTTTGCTAAATTTTATAATCAAAAGTAAAAAATAAATATTTTTTTTCCCCCAAATTATCGGTCTTTTTTCGTTTTAGCAAAAAATGAAGCACCCAGTGGTGATTAAATACCACCAAGAGCTCGATTTGTGTAAAAAAAAAAAAAAAATTGATAATGTCGTATAGGTACAGTGTTGCATTTGTTGTCATTCAAAATGCGACCGTACTGAAAGCTGAAAATTGGCCTGGGCAGTAGGGGGTAAAAGTGCCCGGTAGGCAAGTGGTTAAACATAGTTTTAAAATTTTCTTCTATAACTAGTTTTATGCTGACTGTACTGTCATGCATACAATTTAAGCTGTTTTGTTTTGTCCCTCTCTGTAGGAATACACTTGCCCCAGGTGTGAATCAGGGTTCATTGAAGAGCTTCCTGAAGTAAGGTAAATAAGAAAACATTAGCCTAGTTTAAATACTGAAAGTTAAAGAAAACCTGTCTGATAAAATATACAGGCTGTCATTACCTGATTGTAATGTGAATCCTTCAATACTGCAATTCAGGAGTCAGAACTTTTTTTTTTTTTTACATCCAACTGAGTGCTTTATTGACCAAACTTATGATACATATTTACTAAAAGCAACATGGTATAACATGAGCAAAAATCGGCAGGAAAAAGGAAACAAATAGAGCAAGAAACAAAAATTGTACATCCATATAATACAGCGCTGACATGAGCAATGACTAGACCAGGTTGAGGTAATTCGCTTAAACAGAATAGAAATACCAATACAACAAATCTTTGCAATATCAGACCCCAGAAGGGAGGAAGGGATGGGAGGGAGAAGGTGGGGGGGGAGAGAACAGGAGTCCGAACTTGCTGAATGCTTGTTCTGAGTCCGTGCCTAAGTATGTATTGAAACCGGCAGCGTTCATTTTTAGAATGTCCTTTAAAGTTAACCAGTCTTGAGAAAAATGTGAGTTGCCATTAAAGGTAATTCATCTACATCTACAATCTGTGGTATGTCTCAGTATTCCTACTTACAGGAGCTGCAGATTTTTTAAACTGTGACCGCAGACGCATGGGGAAGATTTCCAGCCAGCTTGCACAGCGGGACTCGGGAATGGTGGGGGGGGGCAGTTGTTGCAGTTACAAGTTACACCGTGAATATGGGTGGAACATGTAACCTGTTAGAAAAGGTGAACTTTATGCTTTTAATAGTGCAATTTTCTCTAATGCTCCAAACCTTACAAATGATAATAGGAGTTGGGCTGGTGAGCTACAGGGACAAATTGACCTATCCTATGTTTAAAAAAAAAAAAAAAAAAAAATGTACAGTTTAAATTTAAACTGCACCTGTTTTGAGACAAAAATGTGGACTGCCAAGCCAATTAACAAAGGGATTCTGATTTGGTCAGGGGCATCCCTGAGAATCACTCTGCTCTGTCCTGGAAACCCTGCAGAAAGAAGGGGGAGAAGAGTGCTACGACAGTTATGCTGGCTGCGTGGGCACTGACAGCTTATCCATGGAGGGAAGTACAGTGGGAGTGGGTTGTAGGGTGATAACCTTTTTAATTTTTTCCAGTAAAAGTGAGCTTGCACGTTAAGTCACTTCTCTATCCCCTACTGCTCACTGGATAATGGAATGCCGTAATCGCTTCCAGGGTGTAGGTGGGTGACCAGGAAAGTTGTGAAATAAAACCAGTAAGTGGTTGTGTAACCTTTTAGACTGCTCAATTTGGTTGAAGTGCAAAAATGACAAAACTGAACAGAAAAAGAGAAAAATCCTTAACCAATGTGTGTGTATATATTTTAACTGTGTGTTTAGCTTTTTGACTGAGGTTGCACTGTAAGTAGTGTGGTATTCTAAGACAGAAGCACATTTGCAGACAGGTTTGTGTGTGTTTTTTGTTTGTGGATATGGCAAAATGGTAAATCTGACTTTTACAGGAACACAGAAAATATTAGCAACACGTCAGGGGCAGATCAAAACAGACATCCCTTTGAGGTAAATATGCAGTGGTCAATTGTCCTTTTTTTTTTTTTTTTTTGTTTGTTTTTTTGTTTTTCCTTCTTCTACTAATGCACTTTCTATCTAAAGAGCCTAGAGTCCACCCAGTTCACATTACCTCCTGGTTATGGCCAAGTTACTTTTGGGATATTCAATGAGGGCCTAGAGTTCCCCATCTTTGGCGCAAGTGGAGCAAGTGAAGAGAGCCGTGAAGGGGAAAACAGAAGAGAACAACAGTCACGGCAAAGATACAGCGCAAGACAACCACGTGCTAGACTGAGTACAAGGCGCTCGGCGGGAAGGCATGAGGGTGTGCCCACCTTAGAAGGGTGAGAAGGAGCAGTTAGGTATGGGTATGGGATAGTAGCATTTGGCCTAGATCTTCTTCCTTTTTTTTTTTTTTTCCTCTAAGACATGGTTTGTTTTTGGTGGCATTATGTCTGCATATGTCTAAGTTTTCTTAGATTTTCTAGACTTGGTGTGACTCCTGACAACTCTTGTTATCGCATCTATAGCAGGAACCTGTACATAGAGAATGTTGTAATCTTTGTCACCGCTCTCTAGAAATCCCTAGATAGCAGTGGTGAAAACGCTGTATAAAAATCTACTTTACCTTCAAAAGTTTGTGTTTAGTCTGCCAGGATACAGTAATATCACCTATCCTTTCCCAAATGGCTGAAACATTTTTTTTATTCTATGAGCTGACAGCCAACAGAAACAAATAATTACAGGCAATGGGCAAAGATGGAATGAAGACAGTACAAGTGAAAGGAGGTACATTTTTTTTATTTTTACAGCTGCTATCTAGGAATTGCCAGGGACTTTTGATATGAGAGGAAGAAATAAAGACTCTTACAGCAACCTTTGCGCACAGGACTTGGTTAGCTAGTATATGAACAGGAACAAACCAAATTGTGTTGAAAAAATAGATAGTCGGCCTATATTAACATATTATTTATTTATTTTTTTTGGGAATGCCAGTTGCCTTTTTAGCCTCCAGTACTTCACTTGATTAATGCATGTTTTAAGTCAGAGAAGTCAGTGGAAAATGAGAACTCTGGATCAGGTCGGTTAATTAAGGTTTGACGGAGAGTTTAGCAATGACCGTTTACATTTTTCTTCCATTCTCTGAGGGACTCCTTGTTTTTATGGATCATAAGCAACCAAGGATTAGGCTCCTAGAAGCTGTTAATAGCATTGTTTTTGTTTTCTGCTCCTAGAATCTAAATATCCTGTTGCAGACTCCTTTAGGCTATTAGGGTGTTTTGAGCTTCAGCTTCTAGGAGCAGAAAAAAAGTTTGATTTTGTAGGTTTTTTCGATCGTTTTTCCAGCAGAAAAAAAAGCTAAACGCTACCAACAGGTTTTTTTTTTTTGGCTTTCTTTTTTTACATGTACAGTAAAGATGCTCCTAAACAAAAGTTATTACCAGCGGTTTTAATCCAGCAGTTTTTTCCAGCTTTTTTTTTTAAGCTAAAGAAAAAAAAAAACCACGCTAGTGTGCATGGAGCTAAATACTACGGCAGCAATGGACTTTGTAGTCATGTAAAAACCTGAAGACCCACCCCCTAGAGACTATAACTGCTCACGTCTGCTCAGTTACACTTGGTGTTTTTCTGCACTAGACAAAATGTTGGTCTCTGTAAGGGCGCACAAAAACTATTTTCTATGTGCCCTTTTAACTGAACAAAAACTTTCTGGTTCAATGTTTTTTATTAAAGAGATTCTTCAGAAAACAGAGTGACAGATATAGTGGATATAAAAAGTCTACACACCCCTGTTTAATTTTTACATCACAGAAACCTGACATTTTAGACAAAGATAAAAAATTTCAGAACTTTTTCCATCTTTTAACCACTTGCTTACTGGGCACTTATACCCCCTTCCTGCCCAGGCCAATTTTCAGCTTTCAGCGCTGTCACACTTTGAATGACAATTGTGCAGTCATGCAACACTGTACCCATAAGAAATTTTTATCTTTTTTTTTTTTTCACACAAATAGAGCTTTATTTTGGTGGTATTTAATCGCCACTAGGTGTTTTTATTTTTTGCGCTATAAACAAAAAAAAAAGTGAAAAAAAAAAATTTAAAATTTTTTTTTCTTTTGTTTCTATTATAACATTTTGCAAACGGGTAATTTTTCTTCTGTACTGCTGGGCACTGATCATCAGAGGTTAATGTAACCTATAAACTGTACAACTCAGTTGAACAACAAACTTTTTTTTATTTTTACTTCCCTCTACCTAAAAGATTTCAAACTAAAATATTATGGTTGCACAACCTTAAACTAATACTTTGTTGAAGCACCTTTTAATTTTATTCCAGCACTCAGTCTTTTTGGGTATGAGTCGATCAGCATGGCACATCTTGACTTGGCAATATTTGCCCACTCTTCCCTGCAAAAACACTCCAGATCTGTCAGATTGTGAGGGCATCTCCTGTGCACAGCCCTCTTCAGATCACCCCACAGACTTTTTGATCTGATTCAGGTCTGGTCTCTGGCTGGGTCATTCCAAAAACTTTAATGTTCTTCTGGTGAAGCCATTCCTTTTGTTGATTTGGATGTGTTCTTTGGGTCAATGTTATGCTAAAAGATGACGTTCCTCTTCCTGTTCAGCTTTCTAGCAAAAGCCTGAAGGTTTTGTATTGACTGGTATTTGGAACTATTCATAATTCCCTCTACCTTGACTAAGGCTCCAGTTCCAGCTGAAGAAAAACAGCCCCAAAGTATGATGCCACCACCATGCTTCACTGTGGGTATGTTCTTTTAGTGATGTGCAGTGTTTTTGTGCCAAACATATCTTTTGGAATTATGGCCAAAAAGTTCAACCTTGGTTTCATCAGACCATAACACATTTTCCCACATGCTTTTGGGAGACTTCAGATGTGTTTTTGCAAATCTAGCCAGGCTTGGATGTTTTTCTTCGTAAGAAAAGGCTTCCATCTTGCCACTCTACCCCATAGCCCAGACATATGAAGAATACGGGAGATTATTGTCACATGTGTCACACAGCCAGTACTTGCCAGATATTCCTTTAGCTCCTTTTTAATGTTGCTGTAGGCCTCTTGGCAGCCTCCCAGACCAGTTTTCTTTTTGTCTTTTCATCAATTTTGGAAGGATGTCTAGTTCTTGGGAATGTCCCTGTTGCACCATATTTTTCTACACTTGAGGACCGTCTTCACTGTGTTCCATGGTATATCTAATGCCTTGGAGATTCATTTGTACCCTTCTGACTGACAACTTTTAACAGTGAGAACCCTCTGATGCTTTGGAAGACCATGGCTTTTGCTGTAGGATGCAACTAAGAAAATGGAAAGACTTACTAGAACAGCTGAACTTTATTTGGGGTTAATCAGAGGCGCTTTCAATGATGGCAGGTGTGTACTGACTCCTCTTTAACATGATTTTGGATGTGATTGCTTAATTTTTAACACCGCTACATCCCCAGTTAGAAGAGGGTGTGCTCACTTATGCAACCACATTATTTTACTTTTTAAGATTTACTACCCCCCCTAAAACATTTTAGCTTCTTTTTCAATTGAGTTGTACAGTTTATAGGTGGAAAAAGCTCTGAAATTATTTGGTGTTTTTTTTTTTTTTTTTTTTTTTTTTTACATCACAGAAACCTGACATTTTAATAGGGGTGTGTAGACTTTTTATGTCCACTGTACAAGAACAGCCATTCAATAGTGCAATCTCTGATGACTACAACATGACAAAATGGAATACTGTCTCCTCTACATAAAAATGATTAACAAATTGCTTATGTAGTAATTGTTCAAAATCAAGGTAGGCATACGCCAAGCCCAAGCTAAGATGCACATCAATATAGGCTCACAACCAGTTCTAAGGTGCAAGATGGCAACAAATGCACTGCAAACTATCACGGTCTATTCAAACACAGTGTGGCTCGGCCCCACCCCTGCTCTCTGCTCATAGATTTTGACCATTGACTCCTGCTGCTCTTGACCAAGCGCTGGATCAAGATTGGGCTTGGGTGAGTATTTAGGGGGCTGTGTGTTTTTTTTTATTTTTTTTATTTTTTTTTGGTTTAAACCTTAAAGCGGAGTTCCACTCACCCTGTCAAAAAATAAAAGTCAGCAGCTACAAAAACTGTAGCTGCTGACTTTTAAAAAACAGCCACTTACCTGTCCCACGGTGTTTCCCCCGCAGCTCGTTTCACCAGCCGTCCTGTATTCCAGGAGGCCGGCATCTTCAGTGTGGGCACCCAGCTGTGACTGCTTGTGGCTTCACAGCCGGGTACCCACTGCACATGCGCGAGTAGTGCTGCACTTTGTGAATGGTCCTGTAGTCTTCTGGGACCTGTCACGTGTCCAAAAAGACTAAAGGGAGGGGAGGACTAGGCGATCGGACCGGAAGTGGGAGCGGGTACCTGTCAAATTTGGGTACCCGCTTCCCACCCCCCGAAAGTGCCAATCCTTAATGGGGAGGGGGGAGCAGTCCTTAAAGCCGAACGTCCCTTTTTTGGGTGGAGCTCCACTTAAATGTTATTGTAAACCCTCACCTTTTTATAAAACAATCCCATTCAGTTTAAATAGAATTATAATTGCACTGAACAGATGTCATCCCATCAAATTTTGTGTGATGTGTTGCTGGATGCTAGTGTTTTTATGTAAAGTCCTTTGTGTTCAGATCCACAGAGTTATCTGTGCTCTAGTGCTGGTTGGTGGAGCAGTAGTGTCAGCTTTGTTGAAATTACTTTCTGGAAGATTGTCATTTCGCTATTTGCTGGAAGAAAGTCTTTAAAAATTGTAAGCGTATTCACCCCAGTTATGCAAAAAAGCATCAACTACATAGGTCAACACATTGCTATTCTAAAACAAAACAAACATTCCTGTTTTGGTCAGTTATTTCCTCCCTTCATTTTGGAGACATCCGTAGACAAAAAGGAGGTGTATATACACAGCTTTCTGCAACTTTTTTCCCTTCCATTAGCAACAGCCACTTGTTTGTGGCCTTTTCCTTTGGTTTTTCCTCGTTTCCAAGAGTGTTCATATCAATCTGCTACATAATCCAACCTCTTTGTCCATGGACTCCAGTGTTTTAATCATGATGCGAATATTTGAGGACTTCAGATGGATCCTCAACATTGCGATGTCCTCTCTAGTTCCATCACATTACTTGAAGTTCTCAGTTGTTCCCTTTTTAGATTCTTTTCAAGCCAAGGCCTTCTTCCCCAGAAGTTGATGAAACCACAGAATCTAGTTCAGCAACTTCAATCCAAACATTGGTGTTTCATTCCACTCCAGCTTTTTACAAAGAACCTCCTCAAGGTGAACCCCTCCGCCCCCCTCCAGTTCTCTAGTTCAGTTGAACAGTGCCACTGCTGTGGCTTACATCAATTTTCAAAGGGGTAGCACAAGGAGTGTTGCAGCAATGGAGGTAGAATTTATCCTGTCCTGGGTGGAGCTTTTGTGTTCTAGTGCTCCCTGTGGCGCACAATCCTGGAGGTGATCCTTGCATTGGGGGACACCAGATGTGGATTTATTAACACCTCTGTTCAGAAAAAAAAAACCTTAACAGATTTGGTTTCCAGGAAGCAGGACTTGATGATGAGGGCAGTTGACACTCTGGTAGATCTGTGGCATAAGTGTGCCCTGATCTATGCATTACCTCTGTGGAAGCTACTACCTCATCTACTTGTGAATGCAATCCTTCGGATTTATATCTAGTAAAAGCTTCTGCTTTTAGGCAAATAGTTTTCCTGTTTGTCATTGCAGGGGGTACTAAGAGGATCTCTGGTTTTTAGATCCACTATTTAAGTGGGTTCAATAAGCTTTGTGTAGGTCTGAGTTGTGGAATAAAATTCCACAGGAGCAGCGAGTACTTTTTGGGCTTTTGTCATCAGGTCAGTATAACTGTGACCTTGTCTTCTGCAACATGTTTTCGACTTTTTTATGTGGTTGATATATCTGCCTCTGCGAATGTGTTAGTTTTGGCCAAAATGTTTAAGTAGCTATTCAACGCCCCTTTTTTTTTTTTTTTTTCTTTACGCCTCTTAGGCTGGTTCACCTGGATTTTGGCTTTTGATCATTTCTTGGTTGTTATTATTATTATACAGTATTTATAAAGCGCCAACAGTTCGCTCAGCGCTGTACATTACAATGGGAGACGGCACATGCGACAGTACGATAACAATACAATGTGATACACAAGGGGTTCAAGGGCCCTGCTCTTTCGAGCTTACAATCTAGGAGGGAGGGGATAGTGGTACAGGAGAAAATAGCTGTGGGGGATGGAGTGATAGGAAGAGTGGAGGAGGTTGGCAATTAGCAGGGGGTGGGGTAGGCTTCCCTGAAGAGGTGGGTTTTCAGGGTGCGCCTAAAGGAGAGGAGAGTAGGTGATAGTCTGATGGTTTGGGGTAGGGAGTTCCAGAGGATGGGTGACGCCCTGTAGGCGGGCATGGGAGGAGGAGACCAGGGAACTAGAGAGGAGGTCTTGTCAGGAGCAAAGAGTGCGTGTTGGGTGGTATTTAGATATTAGGTCGGTGATGTAGTTTGGGGCAGTATGATGGACAGCTTTGTACATCAGTGTTAGGATTTTGAATTTGATCAGTTGGGCAATCGGAAGCCAGTGGAGGGATTGGTAGAGGGGGGGTGGCGGAAACGGAGCGGTTGGTAAGGTGGATGAGTCTGGCTGCCGTATTCAGGATCGACTGAAGTGGGGATAGCCTGTGGCGAGGCAGGCCAGTGAAGAGGGAGTTGCAGTAATCGAGTCGTGATATGATGAGGGAGTGGATGAGCTGCTTAGTGGTTTCCGGGGTTAGGAACGTGCAGAGTTTGGCGATGTTGCGGAGGTGGAGTCTGCATGAGTTTGTTAGTGATTGGACTTGGGGGTGGAAGGATAGATTGGAGTCAAGTATGACCCCAAGTACTCTGGCTTGTGGGGCAGGCCTGATGGTGGCATTGTTGGACGTGATGGAGAAGTCAGTGGGGGGTGGTGTATGGGCAGGGGGTAAGACGAGGAGCTCGGTTTTGGAGAGGTTCAGTTTAAGGAAGTGGAGCGACATCCAGTCTGTCATTCAGTAGGCTTGTGATTCAGGCGGAGACTGAGTGGGTGAGGTGAGGGGTGGAGAGATAGATTTGCGTGTCGTCGGCATAGAGGTGATAGTTGAAGCCATGAGAGTGTATGAGTTGGCCAAGCGAGGAGGTGTAGATGGAGAAGAGCAGGGGTCCAAGGACAGGGCCTTGAGGGACCCCAACAGAGGGGGAGTGAGGGGGAGGTGGTAGCATTGTAGGTAATGTTGAAGGAGAGTTGTGATAGGTAGGACGAGAGCCAGGAGAGAGCGGAGTCTCTGAGGCCAAGGGAGTGTAGCTTTTTGAGGAGGAGGGGGTGGTCGACTGTGTCAAAGGGCGCAGAGAGGTCGAGGAGTATGAGCACGGAGTAGTGGCCGTTAGCTTTGGCGGTTAGCAGGTCGTTGGATAGTTTGAGTAAGGCAGTTTCGGTGGAGTGTAGGGGACGGAAGCCGGACTGTAGGGGATTGAGGAAGTTGTCGTTGAGGTGGTAGCTTAGGCGATTGTAGACTAAGCGCTCGAGGAGTTTGGATGTAAATGGCAGCAGGGAGATGGGTCTAAGGTTGTTCGGGTCATTGGGGTCCAGGGAGGGATTTTTAAGTATAGGGGTGATGTGCAAGTGCTTCAGAGGGGAGGGGAATGCACCGGAAGAGAGGGAGAGATTAAAGATGTGGGTGAGGGAGCGTAGGATGGAGGAGGGAGGTCGTAGGAGTTGTGAGAGGATAGGGTCGAGGGGGCAGGTGGTGAGGCAGGCATTAGAGTAGACCTTGGTGACTTCCTCGATGGTAGTAAGGTCGAAAGTGTGGAGGGGGCTTCAGTGTGAGGAATGTTAGGTGGGGTGGAGGTCAGAACAGTGGTGAGGGAGAGGGGTGATGAGGGGGTTGCTGTGTGAGAGGGGACGGGTGGGGAGGAAGTTTGAGCAGCGGCGATGTCCCTGCGAATAGTGTCAATCTTGTTTTTGAAATGATTGGCAATCTCAAGGGCGGTGAGTGAGGTGCTGGCTGGAGGTGGGGGCGGAGAGAGTAGGGAGTTAAAAGTGGAGGAGCCGTTGAGGATTGGAGGCGAGGGTCTTGATGAGGGTCAGGAAGTAGGCTTGTTTGGCAGCATGGAGGGAAGAGGTTTAGATGTGGAAGGCAGATTTATAGCGGGTGAAGGATAGTTGGGATCTGGTTTTGCGCCATAGTCGCTCCAGCGCACGACTGCGTCGTTTGAGAGCTTTAGTGTGTTCAGTCTGCCTGGGCTGGAGTGGTCGGGGTCTGATGTTACATGGGGTTAAAGGCTCTAGCGCAGTGGTTCTTAACCTTGTTGGAGGTACTGAACCCCACCAGTTTCATATGCGCATTCACCAAACCCTTCTTAATTGGAAAAATAAAATATGATTTTTAAAATTCAAAACATAGGTATATATTTAGGTATATATTTATACATAGGTGCACAAAATGAACAAAACCGTTAAGAACAAAGAACAAAACCATTAAAACATGATTTTCACACAAAAACAAAAACATCATAATGAATATTTACTGCACGAATCATATGAGTCGGGTGTGGGTCTTCACCTCCGCCGAACCCGCGAGACTGACTCACCGAACCCCTGGGGTTCGATCGAACCCAGGTTAAGAACCACTGCTCTAGCGAGTCAAGGGCGGCTGACCGCGAGTTGTTGTAGGCAGTCATGGCCAGGTCGGGGCAGGACAGGGGGAGGATGCTGTCTATGGAGTTGATCAGCTGCGGAGTGGTGAGGAGCTGGGTTCAGGTTTCGGAGGTTACGGCTGGTAGTAGTATGACACTTAGATGGGTTGGCGTTGGAGGACGAGGAGACAAAGAAGGTAATAAGGTGGTGGTCAGAGAGAGGGAAGGGGGTGTTAGTGAGGTTGTGGGGAGCGCTGAGATGGGAGAAGACAAGGTCCAAGATGTTCCCGTCGGAGTGGGTGGTGGATTGTATGCACTGTGCGAGTGCAAAGGAGGAGGTTAGATGGAGGAATTGTGATGTGGCCGGGTTGTCTGTGTTGACAGGGATGTTGAAATACCCAAGGATGATGGTGGGTAGCTCGGAGGAGAGAAAGAAGGGTAGCCAGGCGGAAAAGTCATCAAGGAAGCGGGATACGGGTCAAGGAGGCTGGTAGATTACAGCAATCCTCACTGGGGTTGGGGAGAAAAGTTGGATGCAGTGGGCTTCGAAGGAAGAGAAGGATAGAGAGGGGGGGTTTGGGAGTACTCGGAAAGTGCTCTGCTGTGACAGGAGCAGACTAACCCCACCACCTTTTACGACCGTTGGGTCTGGGTGAGTGGGTCCAGATGAGACCTCCATAGGAGAGTGCAGCAGGGGAGGTAGTCAGTGGCCTGGATCCAGGTTTCCGTGATCGCTAGGAGGTTGAGGGAGCGGGAAACAAAGAGGTTATGGATGGCAGTAAGCTTGTTGGTTGTGGTAGGACGTGGAAGCGTGAGGGTGCCGTGTGGGTGAGCGAGGTGGTGGAGGGTCAGGGTTCGGGGAGATGTCCCTCGCTGTTAGGAGGAGAAGAAGGGTGAGAAAGGTGGCATGGGAGTAGGATGTGCAGGAGCATGTAAGTCTACCAGTGGGGGTGTTCGAGTCAGTGGGAGGGTGGAGTATTAGGAGGAGGTGGTGGGTGCCGTAGAGGGGCGAAGGAAGCAGTGAGGACACAATATGCAGTTGTTTGGGAGGAGCAGAGGGATATAGAGAAGGGATTCTGGGAACGGAGGAGAGGAATATGAGGAGTGGAAGAGGCATTTAGGGAGGTACAGGGGGTGGCAGATAGGTGCGGTAGGAGGCTTGGCTGCGGATAGTCCAGCATGCGGTGGCGTATCTCGTCGCTGTGTCTTCTGGTAGCTGGAGTTTAAGGGCGTGGGGATCGGGTGTGGAGGGATGGTGTCCAGGGGCGCTTGATTGGAGATTGTCAAGCGTGCAGTGGGGTTTATCATTGTAATGTCTTTCAGCTTTTTTTTTTTTTTCCCCCCCTCTTATTAGGCTGATTCACCTGGAATTTGGCTTTTGATCATTTCTTGGTTGTTTATGCATAAAGCTGTGCCCCTAATATATTTTAGAGAGTATTATTTTTTTTTTTTCTGTATTCGTCCTCATGCACACTGGGCGTCTTTACAGCTGCTGTTTGACTTTTTCTACAACCAGTAAACTCCCCAGCATGTTTTCCTATGTGTCCGTGCACACAGACTGTAATCAACGTTTTTGGCTGGAACAAAACCCCAGAACTAGTGTTTCGAGGAGTTTTTTTTAACTGTAAAAACGCTCGAACGCTGAAAAACACGGTAAATCGTGGCAAACCACCATTTTTGGACTCTTTCTGGTAAAAAAAAAAATACTTTTTTTTGGTTAAAAAAAAAAACGCTAATACAAAAACACTGAAAAACTCCATATTTTTAACGTGACTTTACACATCTAAGGCTACGTTCACACTAGCCTTGTGTGCAGGCGGCAGAGAGGCGTTTGGGAAGCGTTTTTACCGCTTCCCAAACGCCTCTGCCAATTCTGCACATTACAGCACATGGTGCTGTTCTAATGGGAGCGTTTGCGTCGCGTCGCGGCAAAACGGACGCCTCTGGACGAGTCAGGAGGCTTTGAAGCCTCCTATTCTCGTCTATGGTGCCGCTCCGCAAACGCCCGGCCGGCGTTTGCGGTAGGATTGCGACGCGGTTGCGGGGCGTTTGCGGAGCGGTAACACCACTCAAACTGCATTATAGGCGTTTGTGGGGCGTTATTAACGCTCGGCAAACGCCTAGCAACCGCCGCTAAACCGCGCATGCGGAGCGTTTGCCGAGCGTTAAAAAACGCTCCGCAAACGCCAGACCAACGCTTGCCAAACGCTATAGGGGCGTTTGGCAAGCGTTGGCAAAACAGCCTAGTGTGAACGAGCCCTAACATTACCAGCGTTATTAAAACGCTCAGTGTGCATGGAGCCTGATTATTAAGAATACTGTGAGAGCAGCGGAGTGTAGTGAGACTGACCTGCTTTTATATTTTTCAGTGATCAGGTTGGAGGGGTTAGCTAAAAGGGTGCTGGCCTTCAGGTGAAATGTGCCTGGTCTTTCTTCTCTGGGAAGCAGTTTAAGTTTTGGTTGCTTATAATTCATAAAGCTGTGTCACTTGATGGACTTCAAGAAAAGGATTTTACAAGGAGTGCAAAAAAATTGATTAGGGTTTCTTTTAATCATAAATACTACATTACTTTGCACTCCTGAGAACGGTGTATTTTTATCTATCCGTAATCTAATCAATAGAGAAACTGGACAATGATTTGTATTTTTATTTTGATAACGCTTTTTTCTTTTTTTATTAAGAGTCTTCCATTGGTCAGACATTTCTCTGTCTTTTTCCTTTATTAGGATCATTCAGCAGCTGGTGAATGGGATTATTGCACCCACAGCAATGCCAAATTTGGGATTAGGGCCTTGGTGAGTTCAGACTATCAGTAGTTGTACTGTCTGTATTTTGCATGTGTAGCATAGTATGGTCTTCTCCTAGTCCTAATACATCCTTAATTTGCATTTTTAACTGAATTATTTTAAGTACCCAAAATTGACCTGCAACAGCAGTGGTGTACCTAGCATATCTGTCCCCCGATAGCAGTGCAACACACAAAATGTCAGGCGGACTACATCACCCCTAGAGAGTCCACATACAGTTTGAACCACACTCCCCAGATCCCCCTTAGTACACCACTTAGTAACAGCCTCTTGCCGTCTGCACCACAGAGCAAGGGATGTTCTGGAGAAGACAACCGTGACAGAAAAGAGCTCATCAATCTGCTGCTCTCCCTCCACTGTCCAGTCAGGGTGGGGAATAGTCCTGTAAGTGTCTCCTTACAGGAACTAATCTGTACTATCTGCTATTGACCATGCCATCTTTTGCCATGGTGTGTACTTTTAGAACTATACACAAGCTATGACACCAGCAACTGTATGGCTTAAAAGATTGCCTGAGAGCGAACTTAAAGTAGTAATAAACCCAAACGCCAACCTTCATTCTATTGCAGCTTCCCATTCCTTAGATTTGATGGTTGCATTTTAGGGCTTTCTTCTATTTTCATCTGGTAATCCAGCCAATAAGTCTCTTGAAGGGGAAAAAAAGGAACTCTCCACTCTCAAACTCACCAGCAGAATGGATCTGTTGCAGAGATGAGACAAACCTTTAACACTGGCAGAGGTGCTTACAATGGTCAGCTTTTTTTAGGTAAAACCTTTTATCCCAAAAGGGATAAAAAAAAATGCTTGCTGTAACTGCTTATAAAGAGAGCTGGAGTTTGGCTTCAAGTTTTAGTGTATTTAAATCTGCTAGTACGTCTAACACTCGCCTTCCCCCATACTGACAATTCAGCTGTCCAAAGGTGCCCTCTGTGCTTCTTCATCCAGAGTGGAGCACTCTAATACAGGTGTGTGTTACTGGCCAGATCACCAGATGAAAACAGAAGGGAAAAAAGCTTAAGAAAGAAAACTAATGCAGCCACCACTTCTAATTGGTTAACTGCAATATATAAAATTTTGTGGAGGGGGCTTAATACCACTTTAACCAGTTGTCGCCTGGCCTAATTAATTAGTTTTAAGTAATTACAACTAATAAAAAAAGTGTTTTTTTTTTTTAATTTTTTTTGTACTGTCACCAGTTTCCCTGATCACCACCATGCCAGGTATATGATGAACGCTGTACTGCACTGGTGACCGTATGTAAAAAAAAAAATTTTTTTTTTTCTGAAAAAGTATGACAAAATTACAACGTCAAAAAACTCGGCATGCCTCTTATGAAATACGTCGGACTGTCTACTTTGCAAAAAGGGGTCATTTTGGGGATATCTGTACTGTTCTGACATTCTTGGACCTCAAGAAATTAACTGGCTGTCAGTACTTCAGGATTGATCAATTTTCAGATATACACAGATATACACCATGGTTTGTGAACTCTATAACTTTCCTACGGACTAAATACATCCTAATTTTGGGTTATTTTCACCAAAGAAATGTAGTAGAATACATCTCGGCCTAAATTTATGAAGAACAATTATTTAGTTGAAAACTTTTATAACACAAAGAAAAGTGTGTGTTTTTTTTTTTTTTTTTAATTTAGCAAAAAATAACCCCATTGTTGATTAAACACCACCAAAAGAAAGCTGTAGTTGTGTGAAGAAAATGATAAAATTTTAGTTTGGGTACAGTATTGCATGACCGCGCAATTGTCATTCAGAGTGTGAGAGCACTGAAACCTGAAAAATGGCCTGGGCAGGAAGGGGGTAAAAGTGCCCGGTATGGAAGCGGTTAAACACTCTGGCAGCTGACAGTTTCACCAGAGGTATGACTTGCGCATAGAATGCAATGCACATGCACTAGTAGGCAGGATGTAGTAAAAAATTTTCTTTTTAATTTTTTTTTTTTTTTTCTTTTTATATGGAATTTAATAACCTTTATTGAACGTTGAGTGAAATCACCCTGCCCTGCAAGACCATATTGGGCTGGGGAACAGGGCTGTTTTAGATCTCTGAAACTGTTCCCTTCTGTGTGCTATGCTGTTTTTTACATTTTTGTAGGTTTGTAAGAGGACACAACTGTCAGCTGTAAGATAATTGAACTGAAATGTATTTTGCTATAGTTTTTCATATGCCACATTATCATTGTCCAAAATGTAAATAATTGTTTTGGGTTTTTGACCTGTTTAGAATATTGAAGAGTTTTTATAGCCAATAAAGCGTTTATAGAGGGTTAGAACTCCTGTCAGTTTATTTGTTGCTATCTCTGCACCATTGGGTAGATTTCCCTTTTTATATTATGTGCCATAGAGATGCAGTGGGAAGTAACATAAATTCAGAGAGGGGAATTCCCAGTATGTCACAGGATCATATGTCTCTATTGGAAGTTTTCCCCTCTCCACTTCACATGAAAACCGTCTGCTTTTTTTTTTTTTGGGGAGGGGTTCTTTTCTGTCTCTGTGACAACGGTCACCATTTTACTAGTAACTCTCCTGTACTCTGTCCAAATCTAAGAAAAATAAAGCTTTTGGCTTGAATAATTTAAATCCACTTTTGTTGTTGTTTTTTGTTTTTTTTTAATTGGATATTTTTTTACTAACATAGGGGAGTCCTACATTCCAATCCAATGGATTATGCTTGGGGAGCGAATGGCCTTGATACCATAATCACACAGGTATTTCTTAATTCTTAGGGAAATTCTGTGGAAAGTTTGTATTTTATTCTTGCAAAGGTGTCCCCTCTATTTCCTTTTTCCCCTTAGTTACTTAACCAATTTGAGAACACCGGTCCTCCACCTGCAGACAATGAGAAGATCCAAGCCCTTCCAACAATTCAGATAACCGAGGAGCACGTGGGTGAGTATCTGAATTGGTGTATTTTAGGCCCATTTGCTGTGAAGTAGATATTGGTGGGCATTTAACTGTGTGGACATGAACTACTGGAAGATACAAAATTGATTAAAATTAAGCCAAGTCATTAAAAATGCCAGATACTTTTAAGTAAATTATAATTCTCCTGAAAGTTTGACAATTTTTCTAATCTATCAATAGACAAGTAGAGACAATAAAAATGTATATCTCTGAAAGTAAAATTAAAAAAAGTAACTGACTCTAAAATTAACTCTATGGAGGGACAGTCTAGCTAGCTAAAATCTACAAACCTACATTGCAGCTGTGTGTAGCCTACCAAAAAAAAAGGGTGGATGAGAGGGACTCTTTCCTCCTCCAAACTAAAACAATTACTTATGCAGCCAGATCACCAAAGTGATCTCTACATACTATTCCACCCTCATACACTGAAAAGCCAAAAGAGTGACCCAAACACAATATTTTGCATGCTGACATGCATCTTTAAGAGGATGCATGACAAAATATTTTTAATAATTTTTTTTCTCTTCAACCACTTGAGTTATAGCACCTTTTTAAAATGGTTGTAAAACACTGAAATCGAAAAATTAATGACTCATTTACCTCTAGTGTGTACTTGCCTCAATCCATAGCACCTAGTGTGGATCCTGGTTGCTCTCTTCTTCCTTTTTGCTATCTGAAGGCGAATGATGCCAAAATGTATGCCAATGGACATCAGAGCGCGACTAAAATTGATGGAAATGTACATCCAATTCCCATACATTTTAGTGCAAGTCAGTGTGAATTGGCCTTTAATTGTATTTGTTCATAGTGTGTACTTGGCAATCCATAGCAGCCAGGATCCACACTAGGTGCTCTTTGCTCTGATATCTGCAGTCACTTCTGACAGTTTTGACACCAGGCAACCTATGGTTCTGTTATTCACAGTTAGTGTTTGGGCATGTGCTGTGTTTTTACTGTCATTGCTTCTCAGGGTCGCCCAAGCACTACAGCAGGGCTTAGGAGTGGTCTTGGAGGCTCAGTATGCCCAATGAAGGAGGGGAAGGGGTTTTCTTCACCCACTTAATTCACTTCCAGCCTGGTGGTGAGTTCTTCACATTTCAGATACCCAGCAGATCCAGCGTTGTTCAGCTGAGATCCTCTTTTCTGGTAGGGCTCAGTGCTGTGCCACCTTGTTTTCGTGTGACAGAGTGAGAATTCCAGCTGTTCCAGGTTCATCCAGATCGCCTCCCAATGACACCTCGCTAGGTCTGCCCCCTCCATCTTTACTTTAGCTGATTTGAATTGCTCTTTTGTTGCTGTCTCACATGTAGATTCTGAAGAGGTTTGCATGGGTTCTGAATTTGCAGAAGCCAGACTGTCTAAAGGTACAATATTTTAGATCTGACCCTGGATACCATCCAGATGAGGATGACCCTCCCTCTGGAGCATGCTCTGGAGCTTGTGTGGATTTGCTCAAAATAAATCACTAGAATTTAGCATCAGGGTTCTGGGAAAGTGTAGCCACTTTCAAGGCTGTGCCCTTTGCCCCGTTTCATTCCAGCCCCTCCAAAGGAATGCCTTGGTGGCATGGGACAGAGGGATGCAGTGGTTGGATTCCCTGTTGCCATTACACTGTAGCATGAGACTGTCTAATGACTTGTGGATCTCACGGATGCTGGAGATGGGTAAATAATTTCTTCCTCTGTCCTGGAGGTCCCTGACTATGGATGCCAGCCTGGTGGGCTGGGGTGGAGTTCTGGTAATATCTCGGTCCAGGGGAATTGGTCTCATTGGCAGGAGAGGTTGTTGACCCATCAACTTCCTGGAATTGAGAGCAATTCACCTATCCATGCTTCATTTGTCTGTGCAGCTGAAGGGCCTTCATGTAAGGGTTTAGTTTAACAGTGCCACAATGCTGGCATGCATAAATCATCAAGGCGGCACCAGAAGATGTGTTGCTCAGGAAGAAGTGGATCCCATCCAGTCTTTGGATGGAAGACAGTTCGGCAGAATTTTGTTTCCACATTCCAAGTGGAGTGGGCTGTTCACGCAGAGGTGTTGCAGGATCTGCTGACGTTTGGGATCTTCAGATGTCCAGGTTTAATGTGAAGCTGGACCATGGAACATCAAGCATCCACAGTGGATGCTATGGTGACTCCCTACAAAGAGAATGTATATAATGGGACTTTAAATACCCCTCTAATGATGAAGTATGCACACAACAAAAATTATTTAAAAATGAGTTGCATATCTAGACTTTTTAACTGGAGTGTTTTTAAATTGACTAAAGTTCATAATCGGACACCACATCTACCACTTGTCTTCCACATAGAGAAGCAGAAGAGCTATAGGATAGGGGTCTTTGGAGATCATTACATTTAGGTCAACGCATTTCGCAAGATAACCCGCTTCATCCTGTCCGTAGATCTCGGATAAAGACAAAAACTTGATCGCTGGATTGGTAATGAAAAAATACAAATTAAACACAGTACATATAGTACATCATAAAGAACAACACTTTTAAATATATATACACAGTAATAAATATAAAAATGAGCATCTATACCCAACAAGGGTGCAGAGAGAACAGGGAAAAAAAGGGGAGG